>NW_028270180.1:48921715-49224746 GCF_037043375.1 Chiloscyllium plagiosum
GGTGCTAATGGGTGAGCCTTTATTGCTTACATTTATACTGACATACACAACTCCCGGTCAATTTACCACAATGACCATGCTCCTCTTGGCGTGAGGTTCTCTCTCTGTTTCTTCATGCTGTTAATCGGCCGGGTGAGCACGTACGCATTCTCATTATCCCGTTGGTTGAAACAGGTGAAAAGTAATGCAAGAGCAGATTGTCTCATTCTGTGTGCTTTCGTTGGGAATGTTCAACTGTGAGTTCTCTGTTTTTGCAGAAACGGGGATTGATTGCATTTCTCGCTAAACAGCATTGATCCAATCAATTCTTCAGGTTACTGGTGAAGCGATTGCTCATATGGACAGGAAAGTGAGCCGGTGGTGAGCTGTCGTGGCTTTGTTGATTAAAGCACCTGCCTAATAAACAACGACATTTTACGTTATCCTCCGATGGTGACTGTCTGCGTCAAAGGCTCCTTGTTCAAAATTCTCGCTCATGCTGTGTTATTGATTCAAGATCTCGAATGTGACAACTCAACCTCTTGCCGTTTGGTGCTACTCCCCTCAACGGGTTTGCACCATCAGTGAGCGCTGTTTTCAGCAAATTCAAATTAGAACTTCATTCCTGTGTTCCACAGGAGCTTTCGCTTCTCCTCCACTTTTATTTTCACTACTTCATTCCAAGTTTGATGTGAATAACAGGGTGAGTCTGGAGATACCTCAGACTGGTAGAGGAATATTGTGGCAAAGGCACAGACAATAACGATATTATTACACTCATTCTCTGCTGTCAAAGTCATTCATTACACACCAAGCGTGTAGACATTATTGTAATTCAAATCATTATTTCTTTTTCATGGTGGATTACGAATTTTATTCAGAATTCGATAACTTTATAACGTTTTGAGGGAAAAAATGTTACGTTCCCAAAGGCCGAAGTGGCAGACACATTATCTTGCGTATGTAAACGCAGATCTGCACATTCCAGCCAGGGGGAGTAAATAGCCTCTCAGCAGCTACACTCTCACACTGTCTCCGAATGGCTTACTTGCAGAACAGAATTGGGAAATGAAGGATATGGAGGACAGATATGAGGAGAATATGAAAGAGGGTGAGGTGGATTCATAGAGACAAAGAGAGGCAAACAGGGAAGTTTGAGGTAGATTTTGAAAGAACCGGTTCTCCAATTGAACACAGTTGCCAATTGACAGAAAGGAAAAGAGAAAAGCTAATCATTTAAGCACAGCCTTTCACAAGCTCACAGCAACAGAAGCAGCAACAGAGCCAAAAATTTACTTTTACATTTGGAAACGTGAATGTTGACATCCCATGAGACATTTTGATAAATTGGCTGATACCGCAGATAAAACTAATCATTTCACTGGCATTATAATATAGAAATACGTAACTACAGTTGATCTGGATGTAGTTTTGCTCGTTTAGCTGTAAGGTGCATTTTCAGACGTTTCATCACCATACTACGTAACATCGTCAGTGAGCGTCCAGCCAAAGCACTGCTGATGATTCCTGCTTTCTATTTAAATGTTTGGGTTTCTTTCGGTTGGTGATTTCATCTGCTGCAGTGGTCATATCCTGTGGTGATGTCATTTCCTGTAGTGTAGTCATGTCCCGTCCTTTTCTTCGGTAGTGGTAAACGTGGTCCAAATCTATGTGTTTGTTCATAGAGTACCGGTTAGAATGCCATGCTTCTCGGAATTCTCGTGCGTGTATCTGTCTGCCTTATTTTAGAATGGATATGTTGTCCCAGTCGAAGTGGTGTACCTCCTTATCTGTAACGAAGGATACGACTGAGAGAGGGTCATGTCGGTTTTTGGCCTGTTGATTTTCATGTATCCTGGTGGCTAGTGTTCTGCCTGTTTGTCCAATGTAATGTTTATTACTGTTCTTGCATGCTATTTCGTAAATGACTTTTGTTTTGCTTGTTGTCTGTATAGGGACATTGAACGTCGTTATTTAATTAAGTAAGGATGAGGTGTATCCTTGAACTCTGTGGGAAGCTATAGAAGTGATTGCTGGGCCTCTTGCTGAGATTTTGTGACATCGATAGTCACAGGTAAGGTGCCGGAAGACTGGATGCTGGCTAACGTGTTGCCACCATGTAAGAAGTGTGGTAAGGTCAAGCCAGGGAACTATAGACCAGTTTGCCTATACGGACGTATTGGGCTCGTTGTTGGATGGAATCCTGAGCGACAGGATGCATATGTATTTGGAAAGGCAAGGACTGATTTGGGATAGTCAACATGGCTTTGATTGTAGGAAATCATGTTTTGCAAAATTGATTGAGTATTTTGAAGAAGTAACAAAGAGGATTGATGAGAGCAGAGAGGTAGGTGTGTTCCATATGGGCTTCAATAAAGTGTTCGACAAGGTTCCCCATGGAAGACTGAGTATCAAGATTAGATCTCACGAAATTCAGCGAGCACTTGACATTTTGGTTACAGCATTGGCTCAAAGGTAGAAGAAAGAGGGTGGTCGTGCAGGGTTGTTTCCACACTGGAGGCCTGTGATCAGTGGAAAGTCACAATGATCAGTGATGGGGCATTTACTTTTTGTCATTTATATAAATGATTTTGATGCGAGCATCAGAAGTATAGTTAGTACTTTTGAAGATGGCACCAAAATTGGAGGTGCAGTGCAGAGCGGAGAAGGTGACCTCAGATTACAACAGGATCTTGATCAGATGGACCAATGGACTGAGAATTGGCAGATGGAGTTTAATTCAGATAAATGCGGGGTGCTGCATTTTGAGAAAGCAAATCTTGGCAGGACTTGCACACTCAGTGGTAAGGTCCTCGGGAGTGATGGTAAACAAGTATCCCTCGGAGTGCAGGTTCATAGCTCCTTGAAAGTAGAGTCGCGGGGTCAATAGAATTGTGAAGACGCCGTTTGCTATGCTTTCCCTTATTGGTCAGAGTATTAAGTACAGGAATTGTGAGTTCATGTTTCGGCTCCACAGGACATTGGTGAGGCCAATGTTGGAATTTTCCATGGAATTCGGGTCTGCTTGCAATCGGAAAGAGGCTTTGGAACTTGAAAGGTTTCAGAAAAGATTTACAAGGATGTTGCCAGGGACGGAGGATTTGAGCAACTGGGAGAGGCTTAACGGGCTGTGGCTGTTTTCCCTGAAGCTTCGGAGGATGAGGGGTGACCTTGAAAAAGTTTACAAAATAATTAGGGGAATCGATAGGATAAATGGACAAAGACTTTTTCCTGGTGTGGTGGAGTCCAGAACTAAAGCACATACGTTTAGATTGAGACTGGAAAGATATAAAAGAGACCTAAGGGGCAACAGTTTTGCACAGAAGATGCTACATGTAAGGAATGAGCTGCTAGAGAAAGTTTTGAAGGCTGGAACTATTGCAGCATTTAAAAGGCATTTGTATGGGTATGGATGGGTTGTGCCGAACGGTCTGTTTCCATGCTCTGCATCTCTATGACTCTATGAATCCCTTAGTTGCTGTTTTAGTGTGTTGGTGGGTTTGTGGACAACCAAAATGCCAAGGGGTTGAGTCGTCTGGCAGTCGTTTCCGAGATGTCTTTTATTTCGGGGAGACTGGCGAGGGATTCTGGACGCTTTCAATCTGCTTGTTTGGGTTTGATTCTGAAAAATCGGTGAACTGTGTTCATTGGGTGCCCATTTGTTTTCATTATGCTAATTAACATATTTTGCTCTGTTCTGCGCTGTACCTCTGTGCCGCATTGTGTGGTGGCTTCTTGAAATAATGTCCTGATGCAGCTTCGTTTGTGGATCTTGCGATAATTGTTTCTTTTGATCAATCTTTGATCCAACGTGTTGCTTTCCTGTGGATGTTGAATTTCCCCATTTGCTGTTTGCTCTACTGTGACATGCTGGGAATGTCAGTCTGTTGTTGTTATCCCCCTCTTTAATGAATATTATGCCGGTACGGGTGTTATGGATGGACTTGAAGTTTTCCTCCAAATTTGTTTCGGTTTAATGATGACAAAGGTGTCATCCACCTAGCTGACCAAAAGCTTGGGTTGGATGGTAGGCAGAGCTGCTTGTTCATGTCTCTGCATAACTGTCACTGCTAATAAACCTGATATTGGAGATCCCATGGGTGCTCCGTTGGTTTGTCTGTAGGTTCGTTTGTTGAAGTTGAAGTGGGTGGGAATGCATAGGTCCATTAGCTTGATGATTCTGTCCTTGCTGATGCACTTTATGGTGTTTCGTGAAAATGTCTCTGAGTCTTTCAATGTAGTCAGTGTTTCCATGCCAAGGTTGATATTGATTGATGTGAACTGGATTGTTACATCAAAGGACACCATTACTTCGTCCTCTTGGATGTTTGCGTCTTTGTTGGCCTTCAAGAATTCTTGGGTGGAGTGGATGGAGTGACGTGAGTCTTCTGCTAAATGTTTTAGTCTTTGGTGTTGCCGCTTGGCCAATACGCAAGCCCACAAACCCACAAACACACTAATACAGCAGGAAATGAAATCGAAAGATCCCACACAGACAACAAGCAAAACTAATGTCATTTACAAAATAGCATGCAAGAACTGTTACAAACATTGCATTGGACAAACAGGCAGAAAAGTAGCCACCAGGATACATTTTCATCAACAGGCCACAAAACGACATGATCCCCATACAGATAAAGAAATATACCACTTCGAATGGGACAACACATCCATCCTAAGACAAGCCAAACAGAGACACGCACGATAATACCTGAAACATGGTATTCTAAACGGAAGTCTAGCAAAAAGAAATTGAGTTGGACACCATTCAGCACCCCGAGAAAAAGGACAGGAAATGACATCACCACAGCAAATGACATCACCGCAGAAAATAGTATCATCAACCCAAAGAAACCAAAACATCTAAATGGAGAGCAGAAATTATCAGCAGTGCTTCGTCCTGAGGCTCAGTGAAAGTCTCACCTAGTATGGTGATGAAACATCTAAAAATGAACCTTCGGACAACCAGCAGACCTACGTTCAGAACCCGTATAGTTACGTATTTCTATATTATAATGCCAGGGCAGTGAATAGCTTTATCTGTGGAGTCAGCATATTTAATAAAAAAACATCTTTAGCTGACAGCAGTCACATTTGCTCATGAAAAAGTACTTTGTTGGCTCTATTGCACCTTGCGTTGTTGTGAGCGTATGGAAGGCTGTCTGTGCTTCAATTGTAACTTTTTTTCTTTTCTGTTCTCTCAATTGACAACCACGTTCAATGGTGAATTGGTTCGTTCAATGTCTCACTCAATGTTCCTCTGTTCATGTCTGTTTGTCACTGTGAATCCACCTCATCCTTGTTCATATTCTCCGATTGTCTGTCTGTCCGTATCACTCATTTACTATTTCTGCTTTACGACAAATATGAATTTCGGAGACAGTGTGAGAATGGAGCTGCTGAGAGGATATCTACTCTTCCTGGCTGGAATGTGTGGATCTGGGCCCACATTCGTTGGATAATGTATCTGTCATTTAGGCCTGAAGGAAGGAAACATTTCTTCCCTCAAAACATTATGCAATTTTCGAATTCTACCTTGAATTCATAATTCACCAGGTGAAAAAAACACCACATTTATACAATTGCAATACAATCTCTCTTTTGTTGTGTACTGAACCAATATTGACAGCAGAAAATGAGGGTGAACAGCTCGAACTTTATGTGCCATTGCCACAATATTCCCTGTCCAGTCTGCAGTATCGCCAGATTCACCTTGGTATTCAGACCAAACTTGGAATTAAGTAGTGAGAATAAGAAACGAAGAGAAGCAAAAATTCCTTTGCAACACAGGAATGAAATTCTTCCTTGAATCTGCTGAAAACAGCATTAAATGATTGGGAAAAAGCAGTCGGAGGCCGTAACACCAACGGCAACCGGTTGAGTTGTCACGTTCGGGATGTTAAATCAGTAACACAGCATGAGCAAAAAGTTTGAACAAGGAGACGTCAACCCAGACAGGCACTAACGGGGAAGAACATAGGATGTCCTTGTTTATTAGGCAGGGCATTAACCAACAACGAAACGGCAGCCACCTCGGCAGACTTGAACATCTAAATAAACAATCCCTTAACCACTCGATCTCAGGCACTGGAAGATTTGTTTATATCCATGCTGTTCAGTGAGAATTGCATTCAAGCCCTACTTCAGCAGAAACAGACAGCTCACAGCAGAACATTCTCCACTGAAGTGCACAGAAGCAGATCAACTGCTCTTGCATCGGTTTTTTCTGTTTTAACTAACGGGACAATCAGAACGCGTTAATCTTGTCCGGGCCCATTAACCGCGTGAACAGACAGAGAGAGAGAATCTCACGCCAAGAGGAGCAGGTTCATTGTAGTGAATTGCCCAGGCGTGGCGTGTGCCAGTATAACTGTGGGCAGTAAAGGCTGACCAACAGCACTGACACTGACCCTTGTACCATAACTCCACACTCACTTCATCCCTCATGACTCCGAGTTATCATTGCCTTTCACATTTACTTCACTCTTGCACTCCCCTTCCCAACATTTTACACATCGGTTCCAGCTCCTGGTTAGAAACGGCAACATTTAGAAATGGATTCCGGGGAAATGGATGTCACTCAGTGGGATACGATTCAATGCCCATCTCTCGCCAGAGCTGGTGCAGAGTATGAGTTAATTCGGTGAACCCTCGAAGTCTTTTGCACAGATGTACTGTCATGAAGCCGCTAGGGAGGGGGTTTCAGAATTTTGATCTGGCAACACTGAAAGAGCAGCGACAAATTTCCAATGCAGAATGGTGTGGTGATTGGAGGAACTTTTTGTGTGGTATTTTTTCCATTATAAGCTGCTATTTTCATTCCAGATGAATGCAATCAGTCACTGGGCTGGCTCTGGCGGGGTGAGAGTGGGTTTTCTGTATACACCCAGGAATTCCCTTCCATACAGATAATTCATAAGAAGTGAAATGAATGTTCATCTCTGACTGGCAGTTTTACGCAGGTCTGGGCGATACAAACTCTTACTACAAAACACGGAACCACAGTCTTGCTGACAGAAACTGACAGAACATGCACACATTCTTTAGCTTATTAGTCACTATCTAATCACCTCCAGCTGCAATGTTTCACTCTCCAAGCTTCCAATTAGGTGGTTCTATACCGCTGCTTTTCAAGGGGAAGAAAGCGGAACTGTGATAATCTGATGTTTGTTATTCAGCAAACGTCCTGCAGGAGGGAACTGAACAGGCTGATGTTGACAGGAGCTCGTTTTAAGGCGCTAAGCTGCAGTGACGAGGCGATATCTGTAAAGGCATATTTCAACGTATCCGATGAAATATCCACGTCTAGAAACGAGCAGAGGTTTCTTGCTGACTCCAAGGGTCCATTATGTGAAGTCTTGAAATAGCGCAGTGACGGAGAAAAAAATCGGTGAAAAGTTCCAACAGTGAAGAACACGACACTGAAGCCGCCTGTGATGCCAAAACCTTTGTTTTGTCACTGAAAGATACTGCTTCACAAAGTGGAGACTACAGTAACGCAACAGTGACTGCGATTATCTTTCATGATTTTTCACACTGTGAGTATTCCCCTTGCAACACATGTCCGTGTAAACATCAGAACTCTGCAACATGTCGTAGTTTGGTATGCACAGAATCAGAGGCAGAAAAGGTGTTTCTCTTGTTTGGATTGAATGCACTTTCCAGCTTCTTTTTCCTTACAAACTCATCTTCCATATTGTACTGAAGCCGAGATGAGGTTTGGATTGCTGATCTGCAGGAAGCAGAATCCTTTCACTGCCTCACATCAGAAAATGTCCCTGATAAGACCAGAGTCAATCCCACAACGCTGTCAGAGGGTTGGAAGATGAAACAGCCACAACCGCTACTCATGGACACCTTTAATTTCACAAACCCACCAACCCAATCATTGCAGCTCCTGGGAATGAAAAGGAAACAGACACAAGAACGCAATCTCAGCTTTGTGAATATTTATGAACTTTTAGGGAAGCGGAATCAGGAGAATGGAGCGTGAACTGTCCGACTGAATAGGGATAGTCTGCAAAATTACTCTTTCATTCCCAGGGAGAACCGATGTTCTTGGCGACATTAACTGTATTGAGATATTAATTTTCGTCAGACCTGTTAGGCTTTTGCAGTTGTTCCTGTCAGGAACAATCATTCCGCATTTTCGGACCTGGAATTGGAACCTGGCCAGGCTGGTAGAGATAGGAGAAAGTGAAGACTGCAGAGGCTAGAGTCCTCACTTTCTCCTAGTTAGATTCTCCTGCTCCTCGTATGCTGCCTGGCCTGCTGCGTTTTTCCAGTACCACACTTTTCAGGCTGGTAGAAGCGCCGAATCCTACACACTGTACCACCAGGGATGGAGGAAATTGAGGCACCATCGTTACTTAAGGAAATAACTTTAGGCTTTTTTATTATTCACTGTAGGTAGGTTTCTCCTACAAAGTGATGGAGTCATCGAGTTTTTACAACACCACTGATAGAGGCTCATCTTTCCGGTTTCCAGCAGTTGGCCTGTATACTTGAGTGTTCTGCCGTTTCATCTGTTCATTTCAATAATATTTTAAACACAAACGATACAACAAATTGGACTAAAGTTGGTGATGGGAAACAAAAGCGGAACTTGCTGAAAAATCTCACCAGTTCTGGCAGCATCTGTGAGGAGAAATCAAAGCTAACTTTATGGGTTCGCTGACCCTTTCTCGGAATCAGGTCTTCGAGCAGTATCTGCTTTTGCCTGAGATTTAAAAATGTGTTCATGAGCCCTCGGGCAACTGAGGGCCTCATTTTCTCCGACAAGGAGTATCATGCAGACACATTGCCCGAGAGTGACAGAGGTCTTAGGATGACCAATCCAGGAACTAGCATTTGACCTGCTTGGTTTATCTGTCCCATTTCAGACTTCAACAGCAGTATGAATTTTCAGCAAAGCGCTCCTTTTTGTGTTGGATGCGGCAGTTGTACAAAAATTCACATGTATATCAGGGAGGCACAAAACCCACGATACCAGACTAACAAGAGCAACATTGTAACAACTGTGCTGCAGTAGCACACTTGTAATGTGGGGTTCTCATGAAATAGATACTGCAGTATTTCAAGTATGTTTCAACAGAGATGAAGGACTCATGTGCAGAAAGATGGGAGAATGCAATGTTGAATCAGATTGTACCCATGGTGATATCAATGGAGATCTTCCCTGGTTGTTTAATAATTAAGATTTAGTCCCCTCTGTGCCATGGCCTGTTAATACATAAGATTTGCAGTCATCAGGATGAAATATTGCCTGAGCATTAGAAGCAGAATGAAGCAGTGGATCAATCATAGAGGTTAACACAACAGAGCCTGTCCTTCGGACCAAATTTCACATGGCGACAAATTCTCCTAATCTAATACAGTCCAATTTGTAATCACTTGGCTCATATTCATCTGAACACTTTCTATTGTTAGACCTATCCAGGTGACTTTATTAATGGTTTGAAGTTTCTGGTGTGGGATTGGTGTGTACAAAGTGAAACATCACGCAACACCAGGCTATCATCCAATAGGTTTATTTGGACGCACGTGCTGTGTCTTACAAGCTTGTCCTTCACAAATACCTGATGAATAAGCAGCGGTCCGAACGCAGGTGCATCCACGTACATCTGACGGTCTATAAACTGGTGTTGTGCAATTTTTAAATTTTTAAGTGGCGTAATTCTACCAGACTGCTACAGTTCCTCTGAAAGCTCATTCCGTGCATGCACCACGTTATGTGTGAAATCGTTGCACCTTATACCACTTTTCAATTTTTCCTATTTTGGCATAAATCTGTGGCCTCTAGTTCAGGACTCGCTCCACTCCACGGACAAGAACTTATCCATTTATTCTATCCACGCACCTCATGATTTTATAAACATCTATAAGTTCATCCCTCAATCTCCGACGCTCCAGCGAAAACAAACACATTCGATTCAGCCTCTTCCTGTAGCTCCAATACTCTAATCCTGTCAACATCCTTCTGAATCTTTTCTGAACTCTTTCATTTTTTCCACATGCATCCAGAGGAGGGAGACCACAATTGCACACAATATTCCAAAAAGTGGCCGAACCTACTTCCTCCCAAATCTGATAGTCTAAAATCTGACCAATAAAGGAAAGCATCAGAATGACTTCCCTGTACGTTAAAGACCCACATCAGTCGTGTCACCTGCAGTTTCGGGATGGGCAATCGGCCTGAGAAAAGAAAGAATGGGACATCTCGAAAATTGAAACACATTTGTAGTTTGTGCAAGGTGTTGGTGAGCCAAGTGGAGCCAGATTCAGAATCAGTGCCGAAGACCGGCTTTCCTGTTTATCTTGGTACACACATCAGTCCGGATGTGTCAACCACAGTGACTGCCTTTTCTGTGTTGTCCTTTGCAAACATTGGCGTAAAGTGAGGACCACAGATCCGGGAGGTCCTTCACTTCTTCAACTTTTCACACAATTATCCCAAACAACTGAAATCATCTCACACAATTTATTTTAAAGTCCGATCGACGGATCCCTTTTATCAGAAATTCCAAGGACTTTGGCCCCAGCATCATTCAGGTAGAGCATCTCGCATTGGACAGTTCAATCCTTCGCCACCTCTAACCACACAATGCAATGAAATATCACACATTTCTCCCTCACCAGTCTTTCAAACACACAATTACCTGGATAACACGGCAGGTCAGTCAATACCCGACGAGCAGGAGAATCAACGTGTCAGGCATAAGTCCTTCATCAGGAATGAAGCTTTTTGAAAGGGAACTGAGGGATAAAGGAGCGCAGTTGGGTCGGGTTCACTGTAGCTGAGAATGCAATAGGAAGACAAAGGTGTGGAGTAGGCGTTGGGTTGGTGAGGAGGGTGGTGTGGATAGATGGGAAAGATGATGGACAGACCAAGAGTGCTGTGTCGAGTTGGAGACTTGAGACTTGCAGATGGTGGGGGAACGGAATTGCAGCAACAGGTGGAATGCACTTTAATCCTATGGGTTTGCATGGTGTCAAGGCGGACAATGAGGCTTCATTCCTCCAAGCTTCACGTGGTTAGGGGTTGACGATGGAGGAGGCTCAGAACCTGCATGTCCTAGTGAAGTAGCAGGGGGAGTTAAAGTGTTCAGCTACACGGTGTTGGGGTTGGGGTAGGCAGCCCAGAGATATTCCCTGCAATGATACACAAGTTGGCATCCTGTCTGCTGATGTGGAGGAGACCACACAGGAAGCGAAAAACACCATCGATGACATTTGTGGAAGTGCAACGAATGAACAAATGTCATCAACTGTGTCCGTGTGACAGATTGTCGTCTCACGACCCCTTCCAGCCATCTCTTTGTGATAACCACAATTACGTACCTGGCAATTTCAAGGTCGTTGACTTGCTTCGTACACTGCGGCTATTTATGTGAAACACTCTCACTCCTGGCGGGGTACTGCTCCTCTTCTCAGAGATGTCCCCTTACCTGCTATGCCGGAAGTAGATTCCTAACTCTTTCCATCTGTTATGTCCAAGTACTTGATGTGCAAACTTTAAGCTCTGCAGATCCAGATTCCTTGACCTTTGTCAACAATTTTCTTTGCAACTGAAACCAACTCCCAAAATTTCGTTAAAAGGCCTATCGACTGACCCCAGTTATCAGATTTTCTAAGGACTTTGGCACCAGCATCATTCAAGTGGAGACATGGGACATTAAAATCCTTTGCCAGTTCTGACCCCAAAATCCAAGAAATAGTACGCATTTCTCCCACACCAGCCTTTCAACCACACAGTTCCCTCTTTAACCTTGCTGACCTTGTACCAATTCATTTATGGACCAGGTAGTAATCCAGAGATTATTCCTTTTGTGCATGTTTTCTAATTTAGCACCAACGTAAATTCCATCAGCAGAAATTATATTCTCTTTCCACCTAAATCAACATCTTGATCATTCCTCTCCCGCTCCAAGCTCATCTGTAGACCAGATGAGAATCCTGAAAACGAACACTAAGAAGGTATTACAGCTTTTGGAATCCTTGAGTCTGGCAATAGGGAACAGTGTCTATTTCCTGGCAGTTACCATCCCCGATTATACCGACATTTGTCCATTCTCCCACCTCTTGAATGGCCACTTCGACCACATTTCTAACCTCTGTTTGCTCATCCTCCACACAGCCAGCATTCTCATCCACACAGGGATCAATTATCTCAAAACCGTTGCAGTGGCTGAATGGCTGAGACACCTGCATTACTTCCCTGTGGTTTCCTCTACCTGCCTCACTCATAATCACAACCTTCTGTCACTGACCACTGACCGATTGGATGTGTTAGTCGAAGGTGTTAGGCTGTCTGCGCTGCAATATCAAAATGTCTGTCACAGATTTAAATTTAACAAATCATCACCTATCCGCTGCTGCATGTACAAGTGAGTTCCCAGACATCGAAGAAACGCAGCGTATAGACGTGCTTCGGAAGATGCACGTTGAATGCTTACTTAAAGTGCCATAGTAACTCAGTAATATTTTGGTGACCAGTCAAGCGTGCTGACTAAATGCACCACCGAGTCTAAGGTGTCAAAAAGCATGTAATATTCTAAAACCTGTGTTAGCAAGTCTAATCTTCAGAATTCAGTTCTTGAAACATCAATTGTCCTCTACCAGTATTACTTTACCGAAATACCAGCTGAGACGTGCATTGTGCAGATATGAGGACAGCCTGATCCCAACCAATGCAAACTCATCCATGTCACCAGGATACGACTTTATGTGTGGATACATACAACGTAATTCTGCGCCAGGAAAATAAAAGGAAAATGGGAATGGAACACCATCAGCTTTTTTTTAATTCCACGCAGATTCTTTTTTCTCTCGTTGTCACTGTCTTGAATCCACTCTGTGACGAATCCGTCTCCCCAGAGACAGGTTTAGAGCTGAATCCAAGAAGTAGAAGGTCAAAGGCCAACTTGAACGAAGTTGTTGCAATGCATTGAAGAATCGACGAATGACGGAGTCAGAGAGAAATACAACAGACAGACTGAAGAGGACGAGAGATAGAGTAACAGCTAACGAGACAGAACAGACATTAATATTTGACCTCTGTTGCTGAACAAAAAGTAAAATTATCGCACAACGTTAACTTCCCTGAATCGAGTACAACAGCAAGAGTGTGGCTGTTGGCTTTTTGCGCGTCTGACTCCAGATCAAAAAGTTTCCTGTTCAAATGACGTCAAGCTCGCGGTGGGTTGAGAAAGTTTACCTCGCTGAATTTCACATGGCAACAGAGTTTGCGGTCTACGATATTCACTGGACAGAGTGTTCTTTCCAGCCCTCTTCAATCACACGAGATATTTTGCTGTCAGTTTTACTTTTCAAGAACATTTCAGGGATGTAGAGTGCCCAGTGTTTGTGTAAATGCTCAGTTCGTGCAGTGTAATAAGTAAAATACAAATTGTTCATCATGTGCTGTAAACACACAGCCACATCCTTCTGAGCAGGTCTTCGTTCAGTTGGTGACAGCGTGGTGTTAATATTATATACTGCTGTTTTATAACTTCATATGTCAATTTTATGCTTCAATCTATCGGGAGATTGAAACTCCTCCAGTTACAGCAGAGTAAAAGGAGTTTCAGAAAGAAATGATTCCCAGTAACAGCAATTCTTTCCTGTAATAGGACATTGTTAAAGTGATCTTTATCTCAAACACAGGAGCTAAAACTGTACTCTTTTGGCCCCTCTCCACATTAACGCTGAGCCTGAATTTCACACTGTGTCGGTAAAATCCAGTTATGGACATTTATGTGATTCAGTCTGCTATTGGGGTGAATTTAATTGGACAGAGAACGCGACTGTGTGAAAGTGCGTGGGGAATTACTGCCAGGTGATCTGTTCATGAAACACATCAGAACTGGTTTTTGAAAACAAATTTACGAGCTTATTCCCATCTCACAGAAGAGTTGCTGTATGATACAGATCGTATCAGACCGACTGAGAACAGCATAAGTGCATTCAGACCTTCACAGGTATAACGCAACCTCTGTGTGAACTTCACCAATGTTATACATAATATATTTTTGGAAGCACAGCACATTGCAGTGCTTGTGGAACTTCCAGGCAGGAGGAGAAGGCTCTGATTCATTGATCAAGGGGATGCACACCTTTTGTTCCGAATGTTCTGCTCAATTCTAATGCAACACCAACTCACGCTTCTTTCCTGGGACCGGGAAGTACTTAACATTTGATCCCCAAATATTCCAGATGAACAGAATCGATGAGAAACGCTCGCTTACTGACAATTGGAACCACGGTCTTGAGCTGCGCCGCTGCAAAAAGTCCAACATGGATGTGAGTGTTAAAAGTGTGCCACTGTTTCTCCCTCTGTCCTAGAGACAGTCAGACGGATGGCATGCGTCAATGCCGCGCAAGCAGAAGTCAGGCAGCCCATCCAGCCCACGACGACTCTCTGTCTGTGTATCTCTCTGAGGTTTTTCACAATCGGTAATACATGTCCAAATATTGAGGAGATGTGTCTGTGTGGTGATGCTGTCTCCCATCTGCTGATCCTCTTGTCATTCATGTCTGAAACATTAATGAAGTACGCACCTGATTATGGTAAGGATAATGTAGGTTCGACTCCTACCTGGCTCGAGAGCAACGCAGGTTTTTTGTTGCACTGACAAACCAATCGTCCTCTTTGGTCTGAAGCTGAATTGTCTTTGACTTCCTGATCTGCAGGAACCTTCAGTCAATATCCACAAGAACATCAGAGACAACGCGCCTCCTTCGTCTCAGGATGGGAACTGAAATTGTCCCATATGCTCTTCATGGGCCCTTTCCATTTCAATAACTCACACACCCAATCATTGCGATTCCTGGGAATAGCAAGGAAACTATGTACTCAGTCAAGTCGCAGCTTTGAGAATCTTTAGAAACACTTTGGAAAGCAGTTTCCGAGGAGAGCGAAGGGTGAACTATTCGACTGATGATGAATTATCGCGACCTCTTTCGCTTCTTTAACAGGATTGAATATTGTCTCTGGTTCCCTCGAGGGCATATATTGATCAAAGGCATTGAAATTATTCCCGTCATCGATACTCTCCTTTTGTTGGAACCACTGTTATGCAAAAACGCATTTCCTATTAACTGGCCGGGAATCGAACACGGGCCACAGCGGGGAAAGTGCTGAATCCTAATCACTGGACCAGCATGGACGACTTTGGTCATTGCGCGCACAGGAGGCGTGATAGCCCTTAAACTCCTTGTAAGTGTTCTTTTCAGAAACAACCGCTTGATTGTCCTCATCCCATATTCCAACACTTGGCCTTGTGTGGCTTAGAATCACAACATTACACCTGAATACTTCTGAAAGTGATGTGGGCTTATGCTTCTCCGACTCTGAAGGAAGTGGTTCCAGATTCAAACGACTGCTGGTTGATTTAGTTTTACTGCACATCTCCTAAACTCCGTTTCTATTCTTAAGTCTACGCCTGCAATAATCTATCAAGTGGAAACATTTACTTTAGTCTCCCCAATCCAAATCCCTCATTATTTTGTCAAGAAATCATACCTGTGGCAATTTGATGTTTTCAGCAAACACACTGCAGGAACGTAAAGAACACGGTGATGCTAACAGGGGCTCATTTTGCGGTGCTGATCTGCGGTGAAGGGGATATCCATAAAGACAATTGTTCAACTCATCCTACTTTTGATTCGGGGCGAAAAATTGCCCGAGGTGTCTCGTTGACTCCAAGACTTCATTACTCAAGTCTTGAAATAGGACCGTGACGGTGGATAAACCAATGGAAACTTTCTACCGACAAGAAGGTGAAACAGAAGCCGGCACCTGAGGCCAAATAACTTTCCTTTGCGACAGAAAGATACTGCTTCACAATCTGGAGACTTTCGATGTGAAGCAGTGAGTCTGGTTGCTTTTCCTGGCTTTTCACTTTGTGAGTATTTCCATTGCTGCTCATGTCGGTGTGAACATCAAACCACTGTAGCATGGTGGTTTTTGACATGCACAGGACCAGGGGAGGAACAGGTTTTGCTCTTCTTTGGTTTGAGTACAGTTCCCAGTTTCGTTATAGGTCCAAACCCGTTTTCTACATTGTACTGAATCCGAGATGAGGTTTGGATTGCTGACATTCAGGAAGAGGATTCCTTTCACTGCCTCACATCATCGAATGTCAACGAGAACACTGGAAGCGATATCACAGCGCTATCAGTGGAAAGGAAGTTGCAATATCCCCACACTTCATTTCCTTTCGTTTCCCAAACACACCAACCCAATCATTGAGGCTCCTTGAAACAGAAAGGAAGCAAATATCAAAACGTAAGCTTAGCTTTGTGAACCTTGCATAACTCGTTCCGAAGCAGAATCAGGAGAATGAAGAGTGAACTCTCCGACTGGAAATAGACAGTCTGGAAACTTTCCCTTCTTTCAGGTAGAGCTCTGATATTCTGGACGGCATTAATTATTCAGAGATACAGATTCCCGTCAGATCTGCGCTGATTTAGCAATAATGAATTCGAATTTTCGGACCAGGAATCAGAAGCCAGGCAACGGTTTTAGAAGCGCCAAAACCGACACACATTACCATCATTTCTGGAGGCAATATATCTGAGAATGCAGTAGCTAAATGAATGTGCGGGACAAGGTGATTGGTGGAGAGGAGGGTGGAGCGGATAGGTGGGAAAGATGATGGACACTTGAAGACGGCGGTGTCGATTTGGAGATTCCGGATAAGTTGCAGGGAGTGGAATCGATGAAACTGGTGAAATCCACGTTAATCTCATGGGGTTGCAGGGTGCCACGGCAGACGATGAGTCTTCCTTCCTCAAATTGTCAGGTAGTCAGTGTTTGGTGATGGAGAAGGCCCAGAACCTACATGTCCTTGGTGGAGTGGGAGGGTGAGTTGAAGTGTTCAGTTCTAGGGGAGTGGGGTTGGTGCAGGCGTCCCCGAGGTTTTCCCTGAAATGAAGTGCAAGTGGGTGTTCTGTCTGCCCATGTAGAGGAGACCATATCGTCAGCAACAAATGCTATCCACTCTATCCGTTGCACTCGTTGCGGTCTCCAAGCCCTCATCCCCTTGCAGCAACGACTCTGTGATACCCACAAAAATAACATGTCTGCCATTTCAAGCTGTGCTTCAAACTCGTTTATCTTGTTTGGAACGCTGTGTCTATTTAGGTACAACATTCTCACACATTCCGTGACTGCTCCTCTTCTCAGAGCTTTCCTCTGATCTGCTGTGCCGGAAACATATTCATTCCCCTTTACATGCTTTCTGTCCAATTACTTGTTGTGGAAACATTATCTCGTGCAGAGCCCTCCATTTCTTGAACTTCTTTCCAGAATTTTCCTTGCAGTTGAAACCAACCCCCATGATTTCGTTTGTAGTCCTATCGACAGACTCCAGTTATCGTTTTCTCAAGGTCTCTGGTCGCAACATCACTCAGCTGGAAAATGTCCCATCGGAACAGTTCCATCCGTCGTCAATTCTGCACCAAATATCCGAAGAAATAGCATTTATTATTCCCACATGCAAGTTTCAATCACACATTTACATCGTTAATATTGCTGACCTCGTGGCAATTTATTTATGGATCCAGATTTGATACCTGATTTTATCTGTTTCCTAATTTAGCACCAAGCTAAGTTCTATCAGAAAAAGCTTTTTCTGCTTTCTACATATATCAACAACAGGATCGCTTCTCTCCCAAACCAAGTTCCTCCGAAGCTCAGATGAATATCCTGAAACCGGGCAGCAGGCAGTCATCACAGCCATTGGGACACTCGATTTGGGCAATAGGGAAGAGGCTCTGTTTCCTGGCGTTTACTATCCCCGATTATACCGACATTTCTTTTCACTACCTCCCCTTCAATGGGCTACTCCTCCACATTTATATCCTCAGTTTGCTCATCCTCCGCACAACCATCGTTCTCATAAGCACTTAGAATGCTGGGTAACTGTTCAAATGGCGGGAAAGAGTAAGTGCAGGATTCTCCTGTGGTCGTTCCGCCGGGAAATTAAAATAATACCATTTGGTTATTGCTGAGGCGACGACGTATCAGGTGCATGCAGTGAGGTGCAGGGCTCTGGCACAGAGTCTGCCTCTGTTGCAAAGAAAGGAAGGTGGGAAAGGAGGCGAGGTTTAGTCATTGGGGACATAATAGTGAGACGGTCAGGTAGAACGAACGAGACATACAGTTGGTGTGATGCATCTCAGGTGCCACGGTCTGTCCTGTGACAGATCATGTCTTTGTGGTCCATAAAGTTGAGGTTCCAAACCGTGGTCCATGTAATTACCAACAGCATAGGTAGAAAGAGAGATAGGAATGTCAGGCAGAATTTCAGGCAGCTCTGGTGGAAGCTAAGAAATAGAACAAACAGCGTTGTCATCTTTGGTTTCTCTTCTATGCCACGTGATAGCGACGCAATGAACAGGGGGAGAAATATCAACTGAAAACGAAGCTGAGAGGATGTTGCAGGAGGGAGTGTTTCAGGAAAATGTATAATTTTGGCTCATTCTGTGGAAGTTCAGACCTCCACAAACAGGACGGACATCACTTCAACCAGAAGAGTATGAAAGTCCTGGGTGGGAAACATTTCAGTGGCATTTGGGTGGGTTGAAACTATCAAAGCAGGAGAATGGAATCCTAAGGTGTCGTTCGATTGCAAAGGAGTATGAGAGTAGGGAGGGCGTGGAGAGGACTTCACGGTCACAGTAATGTGCAGTCCGGGAGCAAACTGTTTTAATGTGTGTCTACTTCAACGCCAGAAAAATCCGAATTAAGGTGTGTGAAATTGACATTAGGACAGGTAATTAGGACTTCGAAGTTGTGATCATTTTGTGGACATGGATAGTGCAATTTCACGAATGGGTGTTGCAGATTCCAGGATTTAAATCTTCGTTATGAACAGGAGAGCAAGTAAAATGGGGGAGGTGTGGCCTTGTTAGTCAAGGACAGCATAACGGTGGCTGGAAAAACTGTTGTCAAAGACACGTCTATTGTGGTGGCATGGGATATAGTTAAGAAGAAGAAAGACAAGGTCACACTGCTTGGCGTTTTTTCTATGCCTCCGCAGACTTCCTGTGATGTGGATGAGAGGTTCAGAAAAACGATTCTGGGTAGGAGTGAAAGGAAATTTTTGGTTAATATGGGGTACACTAACGTCCTCAGCATTGAATGGAAGCGCTATACCTCTAGTACGTCGAATAGTTCAGTTTTCGTCCAATGTGTGGAGGAGGTGTTCCTGACACAATATGTCGAAGGACCAACAAGAGGAGAGGCCACTCTGGATCTGGTACTTAGTAATGAACCTGGCCAGGTGTTTCATTTAGTGTTCGCTGCACACTTTGGAGAAGATGACCATAATTCAATTACATTTAGTTTCACAAGAGAAAGCGATAGGTTAATGCCAAATGGCAAAAGTCATCGATGAGAGTCGGAAAATTATAATGCGATTTGGCAAGACTTCGAATGTATAGAATGGGGCATCAAAATGCAGGAATTGGAACAATCGAAATGTGGAGCTGCTTCAAGAAATTTTTTTGGCATGTCCTTAATAATTATGTCCCTATAAGGCAGGGAGAAAGTGGCTTACAAAGAAATCGTATCTCTTGTTAAGCGGGGGAAGGAGGCTTATGTGACGTAGAGACGAGATGGTTCATATGAATCGATGGAGAGTTACAGGTTAGCTCATAAGGATTTCAAAAGAGACATAAAAAGAACAATGTGGTCACACGAGTAGTCTTTATCGAGTTGAACAACGTAAAACCCGAAACATGTCTTCTGGATTTGAGGCATAAAAGGATGACTTGGGTAGGAATACGACCAGTCAAAGACAGAAGTGGAAAGTATTGTTGGACGCTTTAGAGATCGGAGAGAGGCGAAACGAATATTTTGCAACTGTTTTCACTCAGGAAATAGTGATTATTGTAGTGGACAAAACGGAACATTAGACTGGAAATGATCTAGTGTAGTAAGGAGGACGTCTGAAGGGTAGGTCTTAGGAGGAAGGTCTGAGAGACTTGAATTTTCTCAATGGAAAGGAGAAAGCTAAGAGGGGATTGTTAGAGACTAACAAGATGTCAGTCTTACGTCTGTGGTCAGCAAAGTTTTGGAAAGAATTCTGAGGGATAGGATTGATGTTTATTTGGAACGCATAGCGTGATTAAAGGCAGTCAGCATGGTTTTGCGAGCGGAAGGTCATGCCTCACAAACCTTGTTGAGTTCTTTGAGGAAGTGCCAAGACAGTTCGACGAAGTCGAGGAGTGGATGTCGTGTATATGCACTTCAGCAAGGCTTTTGATAAGCTTCCGCATGGTAGGCTCATTCATATAGTCAGGACGTATGGAGTACACTGAGATTTAGCGATCTGGTTACAGAATTGATTGGAGGACAAAAGGCAGAGTGTGGTTGTCGATGGAAAATATGCTGCCTGGAGATCAATGTTGAGTCATGACCCGCAGGTGACTGTTCTTGGGCCTCTGCTCTTTGTAGTATTTAAAAATGACTTGGATGAGGAGGTTGAGGGTTGGGTTAGTACATTTGCAGATGACAGAGAGCTTGGAGGTACCCTCGATATTATCGAGTGCTATTGAAGGCTGCAGCGTGACATGGACTGGATGCAGAACTGGTCTGAGAAATAGCAGATGGTGTCCAAACTGGATAAATGCAAAGCCACTTGCTCTCAAAAATATCCGAAGGATTTCGGTTTGATGCGGCTTGAACTTTAAGTAAAAGAAGGCAAGTGCGTCTAGAGTCTGTTTAATGTAGAGATATGTCCCCACGTAAACCTATGTTGGGATGGAAAATCAATTCTTCCCATTACAAGGCTGCCTGAACCTCAGGGAAGTTTCTTTCAAGAACTCTGCCCGACAGCTTCCAGTTGCACCGTGACGTCATAGGGCAGAATCTGCCCCTGCAACATGAATATGAACTGGTCATGGGACACGTGGTACTGAACCATTCCGCGGAATGTTATTGCATCGACAGGAACTTACAGTTGTATATGTCACTCACAGGCATTTCCGGGGCTGACTTAAAGCTGCGATTTTTTAAAATTTCTGATAAACATGATGGCTTTCCATGGTGAAGTTCGGGAAATATTGTATATTAATGGTTGAATATACTGGACAATAACGGGAAATTGGGAATGGAATCCAGTCCGAGTTTTTTTTTTACTCCTCGCAGATTCTTTGTCTTCCGTTGTCTCTGTCCAGAATCCACTCTGTGATGTACAGACTCCGCATAGAGAAGTTTACAGCCGAATCTATGAAGCAGGAGGTGCAAGGCTGAGGAGAGAAATGTGGAGACAATGAATTGTAGAAGGGAGAAAATAGCGGAATGTCAAAATGATTAAAAAAAAACAGACAGACAGAAGGGGTCATTGTTTCGAGAGACAGAGGAACAGGGATCGTGCGACACAGAACAGGCATTAATCGTTGGCCTCTGTTACTGGTCATAACGTACAATTATCGCTGTACAATACCTTCCCTTTATCGATCACAGTAGCAAGAGTGTAGCTGTGGGCTTGGACCGCATCGACTTCGTAGGTTGCATGTTGCAATCACATCCATCACATCCTTGAGTTTTACATGTCAACAGAGAATCTTGTGCCAATACTCATTGGTCAAAATGTTCTTTCCAGCTCCTTTCGATCACATGAAATGTGTTGCTGTCAGTTTTATTTATTAACAATATTTCATCGAAGGATAACACTGGAATGTCCATCGTTTTCACCCCGTGTGAGAGTTACAATATGAACTGTTCAACATGGGCAATAAGCACACAACCGCTTCTCTCTTCGCAGCCGCTTTGTTTAGTTGGTGACAGAGTAGTGTTAATTACACATACTGATGCTTTATTTCTGAATTTTTGACACCAGTTTTATGCTTCTATCAATTAGGAGATTCCACATCCTCCCGTTACACCTGAGTGGCAGTAGGTTCAGAAAGCAATATTTCCCAGCCACAGCAATTATTTCCTCTCACTGAACACAGTTAACGTAATCTTTATTCAACAGAAGGGAAAGGAAACCGTAGTCTGACGGCCCTCTCCGCATGAACGGTGCGACTGAATTTCACACTGTGTTGGTAAAATACAATTGCGGTATTTATTTGGTCAAGTGCGCTATTTGTTAAATGTAATCGGCGGGGAGGACACTGCTGTGTGAAATGGAGTGGGGAATTACTGCAAGGCGTCCTGTGCATGAAATACAATTATTTTTTCTTACACTTTCAGTAGTTTATTCTCATCTCCGAGAAGAGAATGTGTACGATTGAGAACACAGCATACTGACGCAGAACAAGAAAAGGGCATTCAGATCTTCAAAAGCGTATCACATCCTCTGTGTACCTTTCGCCAATATTTCACACAATATGCATTTGTATGTACTTACTGCAAGCATAGCAAATTGTAATGTTCGCGGAAATGCCACACAGAAGGAGTCTGATTTGATAGATTGGCCGCAGAGTTGCACACGTTTAAGCTCCAAATGCGCCACTCTACTCACATGATCTAAATGACTGTAAAGAAAGATCTCAGTGATTTAGAGAAATACTCAGTTTTCCATCTGGCATGCACAATGTAACTTTGAGAATGATGTAATAATTCCTTCATTTCTATTGGGCAATATTCTTTTGGGCAGAATATACATTTTGTCAAAAGTCCCACTTTCCGTTGTTTCATCCGATTTCATTCAGAATCACAAAATGTGTCATTGCAGAGACAGAGGCTCTGTAGCCAATCTTGTCTCCGCTGGCTCGATGGTATTATTTTATTGCTCTCTACATATAACTCTGAACATTGCTCCTTCTCACATCAACATCGAATTCGCTTTTGTACCCATGGAATCTGACTCTTTGTCACTCTCACATAGTGATATACGTACATGCGCCACTCCCTCTGCGAACACATTGTTTCTCGTGTCATTTTTAATTATTTTCCCCATGACTTTCCATTTCTGCCGATTCGTTCTGGATGCTTTCCAGCGTTGGAGCATTTTCACGTTGTTATTTCGTCTGTCCAGACCGGTCATGATACGGAAAAGTTCAAGCAGATTCAAACAGTGAAGGTTTGGAAAAGCGCAACTTGTCAGGCAGCATCAGGAGAAGGAAAATCGACGTTTTAGACATTAGCTCTTCATCAGGAATGGTGGTCTTGGAAGGGGACTGAGAGGTGAATAGGACGGTTGATGGGGCTATAGTGAGAGTGGAGAGGGGATCTAGGAATTCAATCAGTAGATGCACATTGAGGGGAGACCGTGATAGTTCGGAGTGGAGTGTGGAGAAGATGGGTGGGAAGGAAGATGCACAGGTAGCACAGTTCACGAGGGCGGTGCTGAAATGGAGGGGTTGAGCTGCATTGGGGAAGGGGAGGGGAGATGAGGAAACTGGCGAAGTTAATGTTGATGCCAAGTGGTTGGAGTGTCCTAATGAGCAGGATGAGATGTTTTTCCTCTACTCTTCTAGTAGTTTGTATTTGATGGTGAAGGAAGGCTGTGACTTGCTTGCCCTTGGTGGAGTGTGAGCGGGAGATGAAGTGGTTGGCTCCAGGACGATGGATTATTTGGTGCGTGTGTACCAGACATATTCTCTGCACGCTCTGCGTATTCGTGTCCTGTCTCCTCAAAGTCATGAACACAACGTCGAGAAAAATGGAAACAGTAGAAAACGTGTTTGCTTTTGCAGGAAAATCTCTGCCGGATGTAGAAGGTACCTATCCGGTGATGGACAGGCGTAAGGGGGTGGTGAAGTTACTGGTTTTTCACCTCTTGCAGTGGTAATGGAAGACCAGCTTGCAGCCTTCTATTCTCCAGGACGTGTCCCAATTTTCCAATCTACTTTCACAGCTGACATTGTACATGCACCATACCAGTCATGTTAATCGGTTCAGCGCTGTCGACAATCAATTCAATTCCCCAGTTACTTAAGTTTCAGGTGCAGAACTGAGCAATACGGAGCTGGCAGATTCATTCAGATTCGGACTGACAAAGCGAACAATCTGAAACCCATGTTTTAATTTTCAAAATGCTTCCCTTTGTCGTGTTTCCTGCAATAGTCTCTTTTCCCCATCCCGACTTCAGGCAGTCGGACCTCATTGAGAGTAGCTGCTTTTTGAGATAATCGATTGAACATTTTTGCGTAAGTGCAGACAGGGAAAATGGGGCCTTCCGGAATTTGAACAGTATAGTTAAATCCCTGAATGCTCAAAAGTAAACGACACCCCTTGAGCAACGAGCCACAACCTGGTTGCACTGCCCACACCGCCAGCGCAGAATTTTTCTCAGTGTAAATTCCATTCCACTTTACTCCAGGAATTCCAAACAGCAAAGTGTTTCCAGAATATCTGCTTCCCATTCTGTCTCCCTGCTCCCTGACACTACTGTTTGTCCTGTAACAAGAGACTGGACTGTCTCCACTGGCAGAACATTAAAGCATTTTGTTTCTTCTTGCAAGCTGTGCTGGGAGGGTGCACTGCCCATTCGCTCTTCGGCTCAGTGTCATTCATTGCCCTGGAAGGAGTCAGTTACACGTCAGCAAATCAGCAATTTTCTTTCTTGACTTTGTCCGAACCTGAGAAGTAGAAAGATGCTGAGCTGGCGGGAAAGGAAGAAATGGACACTGGAGATTCTTCCTTCAGGTAAATAAAATGAGTCTTCTTGTGTACATCTCGTTTGATGTTTAGTATTTGTCTTCTCACAGCAGTCCTGCAGAAAGTCTAACTTAACATGAGCGTCCAGTTCTTTGCTGCTCCCGGACAGCAGATAATATCTGAACCACAACTGTCGCAGATGAAGAGAATGCAAAAGAAGCACTCACTCACTGACTGTCATCGCTATGGCCCTGAGCTCCGCCCGTGCTGACAGACCAACGCAGAAATGAGGGTTGAAAATGAGTCATTGTTTGACCCTCTGTCCCAGAGAATGCGCAAGGGACGGCATATACACCCGGCGTCATTGCCACGCAGACAGAAGGAAGACAGTTCATCCATTCCACGGCGACTCTTTGTCACTTGTACCTCTCAGATTTGATTTATAATCGGCTATATATGTCCTAACATTGAGTTAATTTGTCTGTGTGGTAATACTTATTCCCACATGCTGATCTCTTGCCATTCGTGCCTGAACCAGCAATGAATAATGCGCTAGATGATACGTCAGGTGTGTGTAGGTTCGAGTCGTGCCTGGGGTGGGAGCAATGCATTTTTTATCACATTTCCAAACCAATCGCCCTCGTTGCTCTGAAGCCTATCTGCAGAAAGCTGAAGTCAATGTTCAAACTTCATCACAGGAGCAGAAATTGTCCCAGATGCTACTTGTAGGCACATTCCCTTTTCCATAACTCACTGACCCAATCACTTCGTTCTTTGGAATAGCGAGGAAATAAAATGAGTCGCCAAGTCTTAGCATTAAGAATCTTTACCATCTCTTTGGGAAATGGTTTCAGAGGAGTATGAAGAGTGAACTGTTCGACTGAGCAGGGCTTAATGAGGAACTTTCCTCTTCTTCTACAGAATGGAAGATTGTCTCTGAAGTTTTCGATTACATTAACTGATCGGAGGTATTCAAAGGACTAGCGTGACAGGCGTTCCACTCTTGTTGTTGCCGCAATTTGGAGAGAAGTACATTCCTGTTTCCATGGCTGGAAATCGAACCCAGATCACAGCAATGAAAATGCTGAATCCTGACCACTCGACCACCAAGTATGATTTCACAATTCGAGCGCATGTCTGGCGTGAAAACTCTCAAGCCCCTTGTCAGAAACAACCGCTTGATTATCCTCATCCTATTTTCCATCATTTGGCCTTGTATGGCTCAGCATCACAAAATCACATCGAAATACCAGGAAATATTATGTGGGTTTCTGCTTCTCCGACCCTTACACACAGTGAGATCCAGATTCAAACAACTGCTGGCTAATTAAATTTTATTGCCTAACTCCTCAACGCTTTCTGCCTTTTACCTTAAATCTATGTCATCGGTGATCGATCTGGAGGAAACCTTTTTTTCAGTCGACCGCTTCCAGATCTTTCAGTCGACCCCTTCCGGATCTCTCATTATTTTGTATCTCAATCATGGCTTTTCAAAATCTATTCTTCTGTAAAAAATATAACCCCAGTCTGTCCAATCTTTCTTCAGAACTCAAACTCTTCAACGAATCAATATCCTGTTGAATCTCTTCTGCATCGTTTCCAGTGCTGCCATATCCCTGCCGTAATGTGAATTGCAGAACTGCTCACTCTGACGAGAGCGGAATGAACAAATGGAATAAATGATTTAGAAAGCCACACGCAATGATATTTTTCAATAAATTCTCTTTTGCTTATCACTGTATTGTGTCCTATTCGTGAGCCTGATGCTGCAATAATTTCTGGTCTGTGTCAGTACATGACAATTGTGTGCTACATGACAATTATTCTCACAACTACTGCATCTCAATGGCTCGACTGGTTTGAAGTTACCGACAATAGAGGAGGGGCAGCTTCACGCACCAACAGTAGCGCAGCATCAAAGACTGCAAGGCTATGGCCCTGAGCTCCGCCCGTGCTGACAGACCAACGCAGAAATGAGGGTTGAAAATGAGCCATTGTTTGACTCTCTGTCCCAGAGAATGCGCAAGGGACGGCATATGCACCCGGCACCATTGCCACGCAGACAGAAGGAAGACAGTTCATCCATTCCACGGCGACTCTTTGTTACTTGTACCTCTCAGATTTTTCACCTCTTGCAGTGGTAATGGAAGACCAGCTTGCAGCCTTCTATTCTCCAGGACGTGTCCTAATTTTCCAATCTACTTTCACAGCGCAGCATCAAAGACTGCAAGGCGCAATGTGATTGTTAGATAATGCAGTGCTTCAGTGAAATTGCAGGAGGGGCTTAACGGTTGGTTAGTGATCATAGAGGGAGAGAATTCGCCGAGAAAGAGTGAGTATGAATCCTGATATGCTGTATGAGGAGAAAGCATGTATTCGAATGCGCAAAACCATCGCCTCGAAGTATATTTTCATGTAATATACAATTCTCTACCCGTGTTTGTTAAGCATGCATTATCTGGCTGAAATCGGGAAAGCTGTCCTTTTCCATAACTCAGATTGGAACTGGACTTGCAGTGGCCACAAGGTAAAGCATGGTCCCGGCGCCACAAGTAAAATCACTATGCAAGTAGCCAATAGGGATCGTGACAGAAGATATGTCAGCAAACAGGCACAACAGAAATAGTTGCCGAACAGTGACTGAGATGTGGGTACTCCGAGTGGGCTGAATGTTTAAGTTAGAGTTTGTTGAAGTCTAAGCTCGATAGATTTCTCTAAATCTTCCAAGATTTAGTGAATACTGCAGGGTATTATTGAAATGCATTTCCTGAAAAGAATGTAGCTTTATATCGGTTATATCACAAATTTGCACAAAAGGGAAAGTAACCACAGCTGCGTAATATCATGTAATCCCAGTCCACAGGCCCAGAATCAGTGAAACTGAGTGGTGCAGCCCCAAAAGTCAAACTGTAAATGGAACGGGGAAGAGCACGCGGTTATGGCACCGGTGATGTAATCGATGAGTGTTAGGTGCTTCTCTGACAATACAGAGTCGCGTGAAATGCCGATGCTGGGAGCTCCAACCTCACCTGGAGCACCTTCTATTGTTGTGGAGAAGGGAGCATTGTAACATCAGGCTGAGAGTTTGAACTTCATGTGGAACAACTTCCTTTGCCAGGTAGGAGCAGGGATTATTGGAATATCAGGCTCTGATCTCCAACCTCACCTTTGCAGCTCACATTGGTATGGAGCAGGTAGCATTTGGAAATCAGGCTTGGAGATTCAAACACACCTGAAGCAGTTTCTGTTGCCATGGAACAGGGAACATTGAGACATCTGGCTGAGGAAAAGGTTACTCAGCTATTTTAATCTGATGTGAAAACTTTTTCGCAGGACACATATTTGAAGATTGAGGGAATGTGTTTCCCAAGGTAAATGTCTCAGTTATAAAGATAAATCCTGCAAAGGTTCAACTCGTGGAAGCGTTCACTGGTTATCATTACACCCTCATCGCGCCATGTATCAGATTCGATTCCAGGGTGGCGTGACTGTCTCTGTGGAGTTGGAACATTCTAGTTGAATATGTGTGGATTTGCTCCGTGTGCTCTTGTTTCCACCCACAATTCAAATATTGTCAGTTGTATTGGCCATGCTAAATTGCCAATAGTATTAAGTGCATTACTTCGAGGGTAATGGGTCTTCTGGGTTACTGTTTGAACGTTCGATATGCACTTGATGGATCGATTGGAATGTTTCCACTCTGTAGGTTATCTCATCTGTGCAGAGAGAAACGGAGGCAATGTCTTCTCTCTGTGACCTTTCTCATATGGTGGACTCTGCACTGCGTGCACTTTACAAATGCAAATTTAGCTCGTTTCATATTATTCAATTTCCTGCAATCTCGCACAGTTCGTTTAAGTATTGTTGTTGTTCTGTTCGCCGATCTGGGAATTTGTGTTGCCCACGTTTCGTCCCCTGTATAGGTGACATACACTGTCTAGGTGTTACCTAGACAGGGGACGAAACGTCTTCAACACAAATTCGCAGCTCGGCGAACAGAACCACAACAACGAGCACCCGAGCTACAAATCTTCTCACAAACTTTGAAGTCGTCAGAATCTCTGAATATTAATGGGAACATCCATTTTTGTGATTACACTTGAGTTTACCTCAAGTTATGGTCGAAAACACAGGAAACTGAAGTTGAAATTTATCAAATTAGCAGTGATCCCACTGAATGGTGGAGCAGACAGAGAGTGAATGTCAGCTTCATGAGTACATACCTGTTTCCTTTGCGAAACTCGCTGCGTCAAAAAGTGGAGACGATTGGCGTGAAGCAGTGACGGTAATTATCTTTGCTACTTGCTCAACTTGTGAACATGAACGCTGTTGTACATATCCGGGTTAACATCCTTAATCTTTCCGCCTGCATGCACAAAGCAACTGGATAACACACCCCTAACTACGAATCAAGAGTTTGGAGATTCGAATCCTACCTCGCTCGACTGCAAGGCAAATGGGCTTTCGCAAACTTATGCAAAGTTACTCGGAAATGAGAGGAGGATTTCATTCCTGATAGGCAAGAGCAAGAATCTTTTCCATAAATGTCCATGAAAATATCAGAATTAATCCCAGCTTCACCACAGCAGTGGAAGATAATTAACTGGTGAGGAATTGAAGCTGCGTAGTGGTCGTTAAAGCGCCAAATCCGAGCCAATAGACTATGAATGTTGCCTGTCGAGCAGAGATGTACTGGGGGGTCGACAGCACTCAAGCTCCTCCACGTGGTCTTGTCAAAAACAACCGTTTGACGATCGTCATCCCATTTTCCATCACTTGGCCTTTTATGCATTTACATCACAAGTTCACATCTGAATACTTTCGAGGGTTATGTGGGTTTCTGCCGCTGCGGACCCTGTCAGTGCAATGCAGATTCAAACACCCGCTTGTTGATAAATGATTTCTGGATATCTACTGCAAGTCAGGATCAAACATCACCCAGGGTTTTGACCGGGAATTGAACTCGGACCATGGTTCTGTAACCGCTCAGTCACAACTAATGCATCAGTACAGATGACAACAGTCATCGTCGCATCGTTTCATAATGACAACGTTATCCTAGTTTTCCAGCCCTGGGCTGTGGCCTTTTATGCTCTGACATTCCAATTCTTCATCTTAATTACAATTCCCCGCCCGCCCGCCCGAACACTTTAATCTAAACGACACAAATAATGGGGTGAAGTTTGTGATGGGTAAGTTGTGTTAACGCCCCCTTGAGGAGTTGAACCGCATTTTCACCCATAGAGAAAAACAAGAAAACTCATTCCACTGAGTGTAATCAATGCATGATAACAGACCAACAACCTGTAATTAGGACAACACCGACTTGGTTTATATTGACCCATGTTAGACTTCAAAAGCAGAGTCTGTTTAACGTGGCAAAAGGAAGCAACTGGTCACTCCCCTGTCGGTTTACCTCCTCTATTAATTCCCTGTCACTCTGCAGTTTATGCTGACTGATCTGGCTCTTTCTGCTTCACTGGAACATTGCTAAAGCCAACTGTTTAATGCACTTCTCAATGATCTTCCTGAAATTCCTACAAAGACAGACAGGAATGTGCTATTTCAAGCGCATTTCTACTTTACAAGACCAGTGTTCTAACCACTGAGCGACAGAGCCAGTACATTTCCATGCGAGAGAGAAGGTCTCATGCATGAGCAACTGCCAGCTAATAGATGAATTGTCAGCCTGTATAACATAAAGCAAGTCAGTGTAACAAAACACAGAGCAAAGAAGGGATCATGCCCAAAAAGATTTGAGGATGTAATGCTGAATCACACGGTGTCCCAGAGATATAAATAGATATCTTCCATCTTAGTAGGTCATCAGGATTCATGACTTTCAATGTCATGGTCTGTTAATTGTTACCAGTTATAGTAATCAATGGTAAATACTTACTGATCTTTAGAAGTATCATGAAACTGTGAAACATTCAGAATCACTTCCCGACATGTTACAGACGCAAATCAGTAGGTTTTGCCTGTCGTGTATTTGGCTCAAAACATGAACAGAGGAGAGAACAGGAATGTGGAAGGCCAATGGTGGTTTGTGAGAAGCGACCGTGTGCTAACTGGAGCCTGGATCAATGTGAACCCTAAAGACCAGTTATCCTGTTTACTCTGGTATACTGACCACTCCGGATCAATCACCTAATTGACTCTTCTTTGTGTCTTGACCTTTGCACGTCTCATGTCGGTTCAGTGCCACGAGTGGATCCACAGATTTTTAACTTGGCAAACTTTACCCAGATCATCTTTGCAGATTCAGACAAACAGAATTAATTTTAGAAGCAGAAAGAGACCATTCAACCCGAGTCTGTTCCGCTATTCAACGAGCTTATGTCTGATTGGATAATTCTGAACTGCACAACTGGCCTTTTCCAAAACTCTTCATAACATTTTTGATTAAAACCGTGTCTCTCTTAGCCTCAGATATATTTAATGAGCCAGAGCCGACAGCACATGCTGTACATAATTCGGCTGGCACGCGAGAATGACAGAGCAATAGTGTGTATACTTGCCAGATTGGAAAGAACAGACAGTCCTATTTGAGTAGGGGAAGGGCGAAGTCATGGTGAGAGAGACTGTAACAGGTAAAACGAAAAGAAAGGGAAGGAGTTGGAGTGGGTTCACAATCACACCATCGTTCTGTTATTCTCAGTTGCCAATTGCTTAACCCGAAAGGGTAATATCCTTTCTCACACAGCAGGGCACTCTCTCTCCCAACTATTGCATAAATACTGCCACCTCCTCCTTTCCCATCAGCTCTGAAACTGGAAACATTGACTTCCTATGTCTGCGTGGCTTCTTGATCCGCTGAGATTTCCAGATTTTTTAAAATTGTTTTCGGTACAAATTTCAGCATCTGCAGTAATTTACTCTGAAATTCTTTCTCACGCCTGTCTTAAATGTGTGAATCCCATTCTGATATGAGGCACACTGTTCCTCGGCTGTCCAAGAAGAGAACCAAACTTCCTGCATGCAAGAAAGTAAACCTTCAACGAACGTGTATGTTTACATAAGGAGTATTTTTTCTTGAAGTACTGAGTCTGAGAAGACCAAGACAATGGATAACACCGCTTCCTCCCATTTAGTTTACTCACCGAAGTAAAACGCTCACTGAGTCTTGAAGTGCTGCTCCCTTTGCTGTTCTTCATGTCAGGAATTCATGTTCATGTTCACAGTTTTTAGAAGAATGCTAAATCCGGATTCCTGTATTGGAATCAAACCCAAGAAATAGCAGTGTGTGCTGATTCCCAACAATCATAGCAGAAACGAAAGCGCATGCAATGCTTGCAACTTTACTTCTTAACACGATTGGCTTTGTTTTCAGTTGCAAAATGATAGGGAATCATTAAGTTTTAGCAGCAATGGGACTGTCCCCTAGGTCCATTATATCAATGACAGTCATCTAACAGCGCACTTCTGAACCCAGTTTCCAATAATTGATCTTATGTGTTCTATCGCGTTTTAAGTGCTCATCTAAATAGTTATTCCATGTCTTGACTATTTCAATAGAGCAAAAACAGCTCATTTAATCGTTAACACGAAATGTTTTTGATCGTTCGAAAAAACATTCTATGGTATCCTCCTTAAAGATGTTTCTGAAAACGAAACACATTCTCAGAACCGATTGCCAGTTTTCCTTAGGACGCCACCAGTGTGGGTTTAAATCCGTCAGCTTTCCAGTAACGAACCTCCTTCACAAAACGTCTGTGGTGTGATATCCCTCAGTGTCGATCACCACCAGTTATCCCTCTGTCTAATAACAATCCAGAACGACTATTTCACATCAGTTCCAATTTAACCAGTCAGTTTAAATTATGCCCCGATTTATTAAAACCCAATCGAAGGAGACTTAGAGTTTTCAATATTTGTTGGTAATGTTCAGTTTTAGAGTTAAAGAATAAAATTGATATATTATTGTTAAATTGTGGAATTTGGGTCACTATTTGTCACAGATACATGAACAGATTATTAGGCGAGGTGAGATTTTCTGTGTGTTTGGTTTAATTCGCAGAAAGGTTCACCACGGTGTCGTTACATAGGGATAGATTGCATTCGCTTTGGTCTGTCCGTGTTTCTAAAGAGAGACACAAATGACACTAATTAATAGGAAGACAACGGCAGACAAACTGCAGAATTGTTTTGCATGTATCCGCACACAGGGCTGATTCCTGGTGACATAGATGGGTATGCAATTGCTGGGATAAGGTTGCCCCCACCTTTCGACAATGAAGGTCCCAGCCTATACTTTCGAAGTGGAACCCTAATCGAGGACAACTGCTATTACACGAAATGCAGTCTGAAGCTGGAAATCGCTGACACCAAGTTTTTATAATCCTCCACTTTTTTTAAACCTCAGACTGTCTTTTGCATTTAGGCAGCATCTTCGGCTGTTCAGAAAGATATTTCTGAGTTGATACGGTTCATAATCTAAAATTAGGGCCAGGCCATTCACGGTGCATACTCAGAAGCACTTTCACCCACAGAATTCGTCAGATTTACAAGAGGCAGCGGATACAGCACGGTTTGTTCACGTTAAAGCTGAGATTTTATCTTCTTCAGCTGACGTTTTAAGGGATATGGGCCAAAGGCAGGGAATGGATATTGGCCTCCGATCAGCCATGATTTCTTTAAATGTTGGAGCGGAATCGAAGGGCTCAAAGTTCCTCAATCTTTACTGTCTCGTTATCATATATCTCAAAGATTCCACTGACCTTTTGATGAGGAAGCATTTATGCCGTTGGCCGCTGATGCCTCTGAATTAAATTCAGTGTATGGTTTTTAAAAGGTAACCTGGCATTGACAAGAGATGTAATTGTACCTTGTCTGTGTTGTCCTCTTGCCAGTGTCAGGAGAATAAGAGAGTTTTAGTCTCAGGTCGTAAGTTTGACACCCTCATTGCATAATGATCCATTGAAAATTTGTGTTTTGAGCTGAAATTTGGCTTTTCATTCCATTGGCAGTGTCATCCTATTCGAAGTGAGCTTGAATACTGTTCTGCTTACTAATGCCTCAGTTGCTGGTTCAAAGTCCAAAAGGAGTGAATGAGAGGCACGTTTGTAAATGTGGCTTAATGTTGACTGACCGGGGGCACTTTAAATTTGACCACTTAGAATCACGTCCTGACACCAATACGTGACTCAATCACAGATTTAGAATGGTCAAATGTTACATGAACCAAATGCAACCCATCCAGATCAAGAAAACACTCAAGTGAGATGGATTGGATTCGTATCTGATCTTCCTCCCAGTTGTGAGAATTGAGTGCACATGTGTGCGGTCACAGATGTTCAGGCAGACAGGCTTTGGAGAAAGTTCACACTGTCCTCACTCATAACAAGCCAGACTGGAAATGAACTACTCTTCTCAAAGACTGTCTCTGGAATGGTGCAGACGGTGGCGTCCAGCACAACGCGTATACAAAGTAATTCTTAAACATTGTCAATAATGTCCAGGCAGAAGTAAGAAATGATGTGGACTCTGGAAGATTCTACATAAATTCTCCCTCCCCCGAAGATCCACAGCATTGATATATCTGAATAGCTGGCGGCCGTTTGGGCCTTCCAGCCTGTGCTTTCCTTTGATACAATGATTGATGATCATCATACTCAATGCCCGACTCCCGCGTTCACAACAGCGAAGTGTAACCATGGCATTCATGCTGATACAGGTTTTTCAAAAATGTCCAGTTGTGTCGAGTCCACAAAAACAGGACAAATCCAACCCTTACTCCAGTCAATCAACGCTTAACCATCAGCAACATGATGGAAGCGAATAATAACTGTGCCTTGTGGCTGTACTCTGTCATCAATAAGCAGCTCTCTGATGCTGTGTGTTTCAACAGAGGCACTTAGCATTTGTCCTCATTGCAGTATTGAAACAACATGGATAAAATACTGAAATCAAAAGGCAAGGTGAGACTGATTGCCCGTGACATTAAGGCTGACTAAGACATTGAAGAGCTTTTGCAAAACTGCAATCAATAGGAATCAAATAACACCCTTGTTGCAATGAGGGCGTCGAACCCCTCGTTAATTAAAAGCAAACACTCGGAAAACATGCCCTCACCTCCGAATCTATTTAAACATTAGTGAGTGAAAAAGAATTTCTAATTTCCATTACATAAAGAAAAACAACATTTTATTTGACTCTATTGCGACGACTAAACAATTAATTTGAGTTGCTGTTGAAACAGCTAGCAAAATTCAGGTTTTCACCAACAAACGTTAAATCTATCTGTTTGGGAACAGCCTGTCCCCCAGCCCTTTCAGTCAGGGAGCAATGCGTGCACTGTTTGTTTTTTCAACATTCAGAAAATACACAATTTGAAAGTGAACACGTGTGCTTTCAACAATATAACACTCTCCACTGGGTGTAATCGTTCAGCACAAATGCTTACAAATTTTCAATGTCAATCAGCCCAAGCCCACCACATCACTGCAGGGATTTCGCAGGTCATTGTCTTAATCCCAAACCACTCTGACATGTTTCAATTAGTGTTATTCAATCATAAAATCAGAGTGGGATATTTGTCTCACAGAATCATGGGATCCCTGAAGTGTGGAAACGGGCCAATCTACCGAACAATTCCACACCTACGTTCTAAATGCCATCCTACCTGGAATAATCCCTCACCCTCTTCCTGTAACACTGCATTTCCCAAGGCTAACTATCGTACCCAGTCTTCCCTGAAGAATTTAGCAATGATAAATCCACGTAACCTGCACGTCTTTGCGCCGTGGAATGATCCCCTCACGGATATGGAGAGATTGTGCAAACGCCACACACACTATCACCCAAAGCTGCAATTGAAGCAAAGGCCCTGGCCTGTGAGAAAGCAGTGATGATCATTGCGCCAACATGCCACACCTGACTGCATATTATTTAGCATCATTTGAGACTTCTCAGTCACACACGCATTCCTGTCTGGACAATGTGGAGAAAATCAGGCACTTCTCTGAAGTTTGAAGAATTTGTATTGCATATATTAGCTGGTGTAGATCAGGAAGAACATGAAACACATTTCGTTTCTGCAGGAATGTATTAACTTCATCGGAAGGAAGTCACAATGGGTATCATTCGACCAATTAAGAAACAGTTAAACTCTTTGGAACAGCTCCACTGTAAGCTGGAATTCAAACCAAAACTTTTGGTTGAGACTTTGACACACGATGAAGCACAGTAAACACGAGGCACTTTGTTCACTTGTGAACTTGCTGTTGTTTCAGTAGGTTGGATTTCACATCAGATCTCCTCCCACACTAGTGCAGGGGAACAGCCTCTCCCCACAGTGAGATGGTGCGTGCACAGAGAGTCCAATTAACCACTTTAATCCAGGCCCATTTTGGGAGCAAATGATGTTTCTCATCAGTGTCAACATATTGATGGGTCAACAGATTCTCAGAGATTATAAGCTGCTTCCCACGTTCAGGGCATTTAAAAGACATTTCCACTTTGCGGACTTGCTGTTGTTACAACAGCGTAGTGGATCAAGTGAATTCTGTCCCACACTCGAAACAGATGAATGACCTCTCCCTCGTATGACTGTATTTATGTTCTGACAAGGCAGATTATCTGGTGAAGCCCTGCCCACACGTACAACACGTGTACAGTTTCTCCACACTGTGAATGATGCTTTTCCCTTTCATATTCAAAAGCGAATCATATTCAGGCAACAACCAACTGGACAACACCATCAAATACTGAAGTGATATTTGGTTTTAAGCCTTCGCACTGTAAACCTTCTTCTTCTAATGCCCGGTAAATTCATTGATAAAGGAAAAACAGAAGCAATTGAAAGTCCAGAAAGGAAAGATAATAAGATGCAAGAACAGAAGTCGTCAATTTAACCTGTGCCGTCTGCTCTCACCATTCACTGAGATTACACCTGATCTGATAATCCTCAGATTCACGTTCCTGCAATAACACCTAGCCTTTGAATACCTTGCTGATTAAAACCTGTTTCTCACAGTCTTAGAACATAGAACATAGAACAATACAGCACTGAACAGGCCCTTCGGCCCACAATGTTGTGCCAAATATTTGTCCTAGCTTAAGCACCTATCCATGTACCTATCCAATTGCCGCTTAAAGGTCACCAATGATTCTGACTCTGCCACTCCTACAGGCAGCGCATTCTATGCCCCCACCACTCTCTGGGTAAAGAACCTACCCCTGACATCCCCCACTATACTTTCCACCCTTCACCTTAAATTTATGTCCCCTTGTAACACTCTGTTTTACCCAGTGAAAAATTCTCTGACTGTCTTCTCTATCTATTCCCCTGATCATCTTATAAACCTCTATCAAGTAACCCCTCATCCTCCGCCTTTCCAATGAGAAAAGGACTAGCACTCTCAACCTATCCTCGTACGACCTATTCTCCATTCCAGGCACCATCCTGGGAAATCTCCTCAACACTCTCTCCAAAGCTTCCACATCATTCCTAAAGTGAGGCGACCAGAACTGCACACATTACTCCAAATGTGGCCTTACCAAGGTCCTGTACAGCTGCAACATCACCTCACGACTCTTGAAGTCAATTCCTCTGCTAATGAACGCTAATACACCATATGCCTTCTTACAAGCTCTATCCACCTGAGTGGCCACTTTCATAGAGCTATGAACATAGACCCCAAGATCCCTCTGTTCCTCCACCTTACTAAGAACCCTACCGTTAACCCTGTATTCCGCATTCTTATTTGTCCTTCCAAAATGGACAACCTCACACTTGACGGTGTTGAACTCCATCTGCCACTCCTCAGCCCAGCTCTGCATCATATCTCAGTCCCTTTGCAGCCGACAACAGCCCTCCTCACTATCCACAACTCCATCAATCTTCGTATCGTCTGCAAATTTACTGACCCTTCCTTCGACACTTTTTTCCAAGTCATTAATAAAAATTACAAACAGCAGAGGACCCAGAACTGATCCCTGTGGAACTTCACTTGTAACTGGTATCCAGGTAGAATATTTACCATCTACCACCACTCTCTGACTTTGAGCGGTCAGCCAGTTCTCCATCCAACTGGCCACATTTTCCACTATCCCATGCCTCCTGACTTTCCGCATAAGCCTACAATGGGGAACCTTATCAAATGCCTTACTAAAATCCATGTGCACTACATCCACTGCTCTACACTCATCCACATGCTTAGTCACCTCCTCAAAGAATTCAATAAGACTTGTAAGGCAAGATCTACCCCTCACAAATCCGTGCTGGCTGTCCCTAATCAAACAGTGTCTTTCCAGATACTCATAAATCCTATCCCTCAGTACTCTTTCCATGGCTTTGCTTACCATCGAAGTAAGACTAATTGGCCTGTAATTCCCGGGGTTATCCCTATTCCCTTTTTTGAACAGAGACACAACATTCGCCACTCTCCCTGGTATCACCCCCGTTGACAGTGAAGACGAAAAGATAATTGCCAATGGCTCTGCAATTTCCTCTCTTGCTTCCCAGAATATATCCCGTCAGGCCCGCGGGACTTGTCTGTCCTCAAGTTTTTCAAAATGCCCAACACATCTTCCTTCCAAACAAGTATCTCCTCTCGCTTACCAGTCCGTTTCACACTCTTCGCTTCAACAATATGCTCACTCTCATTTGTAAATATTGAAGAAAAGTACTTATTCAAGACCTCTCCTGTCTCTTCCGACTCAATACACAGTCTCCCACTACTGTCCTTGATCGGACCTCACCTCGTTCTCGTCATTCTCATGTTGCTGACATACACTTAAAAGGGTTATCCTTGATCCTACCCGCCAAAGATTTTTCATGCCCTCTCTTAACTCTTCTAATCCCTTTAATCAGCTCCTTACTGGTGATCCTGTATCCCTCCAACGCTCTGTCTGAACCTTGTTTCCTCAGCCTTATGTAAGCCTCCTTCTTCCTCTTTACTAGATATTCAACCTCCCTAGTCAACCAAGGTTCCCTCACACGACCATTTCTTTCCTACCTGACAGGTACATACATATCAAGGACACGTCGTATCTGTTCCTTGAAAAAGTTCCACCTTTCAACGACATCCTTCCCTGACATCCTATGCTCCCAACTTATGCTCCTCAGATCCTGTCTTGCAGCATCGTATTTACCCTTCCCCCAATTGTAAAACTTACCCTGTTGCATGCACCTCTCTCTCTCCATAACCAATGTGAAAGTCACAGACTTCTGGTCGAACATCACCAAAATGCTCACCCACTAACATGCCCATCACGTGTCCTGGTTCTTTACCGAGTACCAAATCCAGTATGGCCTCCACTCTGGTCGGACAATCTACATACTGAGTTAGAATAGCTTCCTGGACGCACTGCACAAACACCGCCCCATCCAATCTACTTGATCTAAAGAGATTCCAATCAATATTTGGGAAGTTGAAATCGCCCATGACTACTACCCTGCGGCTTCTGCACCTTTCCAAAATCTGTTTCCCAATCTGTTTCTCCACATCTCTGCTGCTATTGGCGGGCCTATAGTAAACACCCAACAAGGTGAATGCTCTTTTCGTATTTCTGACTTCAGCCCATACTACCTCCAAAGGCAGATCCCCCTCGAACTGCCTTTCTGCAGCCGTTCCCTTGTTCAAAAAGGGGAGTAGGGATAACCCTAGTAACTATAGGCCGGTGAGTCTCACTTCTGTTGTGGGCAAAGTCTTAGAGAGAATTGTAAGGGATAGGATTTATGCACATCTGGATAGGAATAATGTGATCAAGGATAGTCAGCATGGTTTTGTGAAGGGCAGGTCGTGCCTCACAAACCTTATTGAATTCTTTGAAAAGGTGACGAAGGAGGTTGATGAGGGGAAAGCGGTAGATGTGGTATATATGGATTTTAGTAAGGCGTTTGATAAGGTTCCCCATGGTAGGCTACTGCAGAAAATACGGAGATATGGCATTGAGGGTGAGTTGGAGGTTTGGATTAGGAATTGGCTGGATGGAAGAAGACAGAGGGTAGTAGTTGATGGCAAAGTTTCTTCATGGAGTGCCGTCACTAGCGGTGTTCCACAAGGATCTGTTTTGGGACCATTGCTGTTTGTCATTTTTATAAATGACCTGGAAGAGGGGTTAGAAGGTTGGGTGAGTAAGTTTGCGGATGATACGAAAATAGGAGGAGTTGTTGACAGTGAGGAAGGATGTGGCAGGTTACAGCAGGATATAGAGAAGCTGCAGAGCTGGGCAGAAAGGTGGCAAATGGAATTCAATGTAGTTAAGTGTGAGGTGATTCACTTTGGGAAGAATAACAAAAAGATGGGGTACTGGGCTAATGGTCGGATACTTGGTAGTGTGGATGAGCAGAGGGATCTTGGTGTCCATGTACACAGATCTCTGAAAGTTGCCACCCAGGTAAATAGTGCGGTGAGGAAGGCATATGGCGTATTGGCTTTTATTGGTAGAGGAATTGAGTTCCGGAGTCCTGAGGTCATGATGCAGTTGTATAAGACTCTGGTGCGGCCGCATCTGGAATATTGTGTGCAGTTTTGGTCGCCATACTATAGGAAGGATGTGGAGGCACTGGAACGGGTGCAGAGGAGGTTTACCAGGATGTTGCCTGGTATGGAAGGAAGATCGTATGAGGAAAGACTGAGACACTTGGGGCTGTTTTCATTAGAGAAAAGAAGGTTTAGGGGTGACTTGATTGAGGTGTACAAGATGATTAGGGGTTAGATAGGGTTGACAGTGTGAACCTTTTCCCGCGTATGGAGTCGGGTATTACAAGGGGGCATAGCTTTAAATTAAGGGGGGGTAGATATAGGACTGAAGTTAGGGGTAGGTTCTTCACTTAGCGAGTCGTAAGTTCATGGAATGCCCTGCCAGTAGCAGTGATAGACTCTCCCTCTTTATGGGCATTTAAGCGGGCATTGGATAGGTATATGGAGGATAATGGGTTAGTATAGGTTAGGTGGGCTTGGATCGGCGCAACATCGAGGGCCAAAGGGCCTGTACTGCGCTGTATTCTTCTATGTTCTATGTTCTATGTTTTCCCATTTCTAATTAGCAACCCCACACCCGCACCTTTTTTTTTTTACCACCCTCCCTAATCTCAGTGTAATCTTGGATACACTGAGTTGCCAATTTCTAGATCGGCCTGCAGTAAATACTTTCACATATTCAGTCGAATCGAAGAGAAAGAAATTCCTCCACATCTTTCTTAAATAGGTTACTACTTACTCTGAGATTATGTTATCTGGTCTTCGATTCTCAGACAAGGCGAATCATTCTCTCCTAAATTATCCTATCATGTCCCTCATAATCTAATGTATCCCAGTAAAGTCTTGTTACATTCTTCTACACTCCAATGAGTACAGGGGCAATATTCTCAGTTTAATCTCCCGAGAATATTCTCCCATATCCAGGATGATTTGTGTTAAATTTCCCTAAACAGCTATTCCTAAAATAGGGGTACTACATTTGTTCACATTAATCCAGCTCTGATCTGACTAATGCCATGTGTATTTTGAAAAAAACATATGTCCCCATTCCGTTTAAATATAGTGAAACAAAATTATTTGACTTCCCGATTACCTGCTGAAACTGGATGCTCGCTTTTCATATTTCATGTACAAGGAAGCGAAGTGCTCTGGTTGCTGATGCTTTGTACTGTGTATTTCCCCACTTAATATTTATATCTGCCAAAACGCATAAACATCTTTTTTTGCATGTTATATGCTGCTACGTTTTTGTCCACTTGTTTATCCTGATTCTGTCCTTCCACAACGTTGCTGTGCCGCTCTCATTACTTGCTTCCATATCTATTTTGCGTCATCTCCAAACTGAGCAACAGTATATTAAGTTATGTTGTACAGGTGATTAGTACATGTTGTCAACAGCTGTGGCACCAATATTGTTGGCTCCGGGAATCTGCAAGTTACAATTTACTGTCATGAAAATGCCCTTATTACCTCGCCTCTCCATTCATTCCCCAATCCTCGATTAATACATACCCCCAAATGTGTTGGTTTATGCTTCTATGCTTGTGAAGTGCTATCGTATAAAACACAGTTCAGAGTAATTTTAGAAATTCAGATATATTCCATTTACTGCATTCCCCTTTATGTATTGTGCTTGTTACGATCTGAAAATACTTGTAAACGTGTTAGGTCTGATTTCGTCAGCACCAAGCTCTGCGGAATCCATTTTATTCTGTAATGCATTTCTAATGCTCTGTATTCCAACTTTAATCATAGATTAACATTTTCCCAGTGGCAGATATGCTGTCAACCTGAGCTGAATTTGTCAGGCTGGACACTCACAAGATGTGACCATTGTTGAATAAAGGTGATGAGGAACAAAGCAAAACGAAAGAGTATCCTATATCAGACAGACAACAGGGTTCAAGTGAATTTCTTGTGGGGACTTCAATAAAGTGCAGACCAGGAAGAAAAGAAGGGATGTGAAATAATTTAATCTGCCAGGGCTGAAGATAATCCAAAGGGGGTCTACAAGTACATATCTGGCAAGAGAACAACCCGAGAAATATTACCTGAAAGATCAAGGAGGTTGACATTGCTTTTGAGCTCAGCAGATGGAATAGGCATTAAACGAATTTTTCACGTCATTTTTTATTGTGGAGACAGCGAGACCAAATGTTCACTCTCCATATGTGAAGAGGACGATACCTTTTCCGAAACTATTCGACCATGCATCAATAATTTGAGATTCGGTGATGTTTCTAGCGGCTGGATTGCATTCGACTCTGTGTGGCCTCATGCAACAAAGAGTCGACATGTTCTCGGCACTGGATTTTGAATATAACGAGGAGAGACTGTCTAGGCTTTGCCTTGTCGTACTGCAGCATCTGCAGCATCTGAGGTCGAAGATGACTTTATAGAGATTCATAAAATCAAGAGTGCTCTCGATAAGGCGAACAGCAAAGTTCGTTTTCACTTGGATACGGGAGTCCAGACCTCGTAAGATTTACACCGAATGACAAGACATCCTTGTCACACAGAGGATGGTTTGCACATGGAATCAACTGCTAGAGCAACTGATACGTAGAGGTGCTGTTACATTGTTTTATAAGACATTTGGACGTTTAGACGAAGAGAAAGTGTTTAGAGGGATTCAAGCAAGGTGGAATAGCTCAATTTGGGAAGTCTGTTCGCCAAGGAGATGTTAGACTTAAGGAGGCTACAGAAATCATGGAAATACATACTGATAAACATTTCATATTAGAGGAAAATAATTGCTGGACATCTCAGAAAATGTAAAAGGCGCATAAAACTCCAGACCATGGACGAGTGTATTGTTATGAACGTGGTGTGAAAAAAACAAGAGTTGAAAAGCTTGCAAGGACACAGAAGAACCTGTTCTGACCAAGGGATCAATGTGATATTTGTTCGAAACAGCCAGCAGAGCTGGTTTGCTATCAGCTTAAATTATGAATCAAGATCCGAAATCAAAATCAGGTTTGATCTTCACATTTTGATAATATTAAAGCCACTGAAATAATCCGATGTTTTGGGGTATAAATCAAGCTAGGGCGGCGTCAGAGAGGTGCACCTCAAGAGATCCTACAACTGTACCTTCCTGGGAATGGGTTTGCATGGCAGAACACCGAGGAAAACCTGGACAGTATCGACACAGAAAAATCTGAGTGGTTTTGAACCATGATTACTTTTTAAATTATTATTGGGAATCTTTTAGAATCGGAATATTATCGCAAGTTTTTTGAAGTGTTTTTGGAAGATAGCATTTTCAGAGTCCAGGAAATAGAGGGGATTATCAGCATGGTTTAGTGAGGTGGAAACTGGATCTCACAAATTTGTGAGAGTTTTGATCAAGTACGCAAGAGGAGTGATGAGGCAAGAACAAATATCTTTGCTTACTTAGGCTTTAGGAAAGCGTTTAACACGATGCAACATGGAAGACTAACGAGTAAAGTTAGATCAGATGTGATTCACAGTGAGTTTGCAAATTGGATACAAAATTCAATTAACAACAAAAGAAAGGGTGAGGTTTTGGTGTGTTGTTTGTCAGACTGGAGGCTTGTGACCGGCAGTTTTCCACAGGGATCAATGATGGCTCCTTTGTTTGTGACTGATGTAAATGTTTTAGATGACAATATGGAAGGCAGGGATCATCGGTTTGTGGTTGACACCAATATGAGCGACATGCATGTAATGAAATGATAGCAGAAGTTTTTGAGTGTACATGAAGAACATTTAAAAGGCGTTTGGACAAGTACATGGATAGCGAAGGATGAGAATGATATGGTCCAAGTGCAGAGAAATGCAGTTAATGTCTACATGTTCTCAGGACTGGATTTTTAATACAACGAGCAGGCTTTGCCTTCTCGTCCTGCAGCATCGGAGGTCGAAGATGACTTTATAGAGATTCATAAAATCAAGAGTGTTCTCGATAAGGCGAACAGCAAAGTTAGTTTTCCCTTGGATCCGGGAGTCCAGACCTCATAAGATTTACACCGAATGACAAGACATCCTTTTCACACAGAGGATGGCTTGCACATGGAATCAACTGCTAGAGCAACTGGTACCTAGAGGTACTGCTACATTATTTTATAAGACATTTGGACGTTTAGACGAAGAGAAAGTATTTAGAGGGATTCAAGCAAGGTGGAACAGCTCAGTTTGGGAATTTTGTTCGCCAAGGATATGTTAGACATACTGATAAACATTTCATATTACAGGAAAATAATTGCTGGACATCTCAGAAAATGTAAAAGGCGTATAAAACTCCAGACCCTGGACTAGTGCATTGTTATGAACGTGGTGTGAAAAAGAAGAGTTGAAAAGCTTGCAAGGACACAGAACAACCTGTTCTGACCAAGGGAACAATGTGGCATTTGTTCGAAACAGCCAGCAGAGCTGGTTTGCCATCAGCTTAAATTATGAATCAAGATCCGAAATCAAAATCAGGTGTGAACTTCACATTTTGATAATATTAAAGCCACTGAAATAATCCGATGTTTTGGGGTATAAATCAGGACATTTTCAACAGCGAGGACTGCGTCAGAGACGTCCAGCTCAAGAGATACTAGAAATGTACCTTCCTGGAAATGTGTTTGCATGGCAGAACATCGAGGAAAACCTGGAGAGCATCTTCGCAGAAAAATCCACAAAAGGAAACTTGAAAAAGCTCAGTGGTTTTGAACCATGATTACTTTTTAAATCATTATTGGGAATCTTTTTAGAATCGGAATATTATTGCGGAGTGGAAGGTAAAAGATGGGTTTAAGAGAAACTAGTTGTAAATAGTTGTTAGTTTTCATTCTCTGTTAGACATAAAGAATAAAGTTGATATTTTCCTTTAAATCGTGACCTTTGCGAAACGTTTTGACTATCGAATTTTGACAGATTACAGCACGGGGTGAATATTTTTTCTGTGTTGCTGGTTTCAATTAGCATCGAGGTTTACCCTGTGTTTGTACTGAATCCCAAAGCATTATGGGAGGTAAGCGCGGAAATTGCAAGACTCCTTGCTGAAATAATTGTGACATCTCTAAATATGGGTGTGATTTAAAATGACTGGACATTGACGAACCTTGTTGAAGAATGGATACAGGGAAAAGACTGGAATCTGCAGGCTTGTGAGTTTGAAATTGATGGTTCGCAAGTTTTTTGAGGTGGTTTTGGAAGAGAGCATTTTCAGAATCCAGGAAAAATAGGGGATCATCAGTATGGTTTAGTGAGGTGGAAATTGGGTCTCACAAATTTTTGAGGTTTTGATCAAGGAGGCAAGAGGATTGATGAGGCACGAACAAATATACTTGCTTACTTAGGCTTTAGGAAAGAGTTTAACTAGATTCAACATGGAAGACTAACGAGTAAATTTAGATCAGATGTGGTTCACAGTGAGTTTGCAAATTGGATACAAAATTCAATTAACAACAAGAGAAAGGGTGAGATTTTGGTGTGTTGTTTATCAGACTGGAGGCTTGTGACCAGCAGTGTTCCACAGGGATCAGTGATGGCTCCTTTGTTTGTGACTGATGTAAATGTTTTAGATGACAATATGGAAGGCAGGGATCATCAGTTTGTGGTTGACACTAACATGAGCGACATGCATTTCATGAGATGACAACATAAGTCTTTGTGTGTACACGAAGAACATTTAAAAAGGCTTTTGGACAAATACATGGATAGCAAAGGATTAGAATGATATGGTCCAAGTGCAGGGAAATGCGGTTAATGTGGACCGGCATTATGATCAGTATGTACCAGTTTCTGTGCTGAGGGACGCTACAACTCTCCATGGTGGTACAGTCGACAGAGAAGAAGGTTATCTGAGGTTATAGAAGATTAAAAGAGACATTGATCATTCGGGTATATGATTAAATGAATGGTAAAGAGAAATTATCTTGAACAAATGTAACGTACTGCAGTTTGAATTATAAAGGGATGTAGCACTTGTACAATTACAAGTACTGCTTTGAATAGTCCTGCGCAATAGACACGTGAATAGGTCACGGAATGAACTTTGGAACTCGTGACACATATCGTCAGCTTCGTTAAAATGCTGTGAGAACGCTTTCATGCATTGGTCAGTGTTGAAGTTGGGACGGTATCCTGAGGTTCTACAGGATGTTGGCGAGGCATCTTCTGTGGTATTGTGTCTATGTTCTGGTTTCCAAGTCAGACAAAAAAGAATATTAAGCTGGACAGAGTTAAGAAGAGATTTACCAATATGTTGCTAGGAATGAATGGATTGAGCTGTAAGGGGAGTCTGGATTGGCTGGGACTTCTTTCAAAGGTGAACAGAAGGTTGACGTTTACCGTATAAATGTTTTTTTTTTCAAATCCTGAGGGGTACAGATTAGCTCAACTGCAACGGTGCTTTCCTTCTTTGGGGTATTTCAGGACTAGTGGGCGTATTTTAAGGTGTGAGGACAAAAGTGAAAAAAGGACACGAGGTTCCCTTTGTTTTAATTTACACGGTATGTTTCCTGTGCAAAGTTATAGAGGAAGTAGGAATATGGCTAAAGTTACAACATTTAAAAGACACTTAGATAAGTGCATGAATAGGACATGTTAAGAAAGATATGGGCCCAATACACGTAGTTGGTACTATGTTAGTTTCGGTAAATGGTAGCATGGACTGTTTGGAACAGCGGTCTGTTTCAATGATGTCTGAGTCAATGACTCAGTTTATTTGAAATTTCCAGAGTGCTGAGAGGCCTGTGAAGAGCCAATGTGACAAAAATGTTTCACCCACTATGACACACGAGAACCCGAGGGCACAGAGACAAAGTGAAGCGATAACAATTTGGAAATGAGACGTGGAGGAATATCTTCAGTCAGAGAGTGGTGATTCTTTGGGGATAGTTGCTGTAGAGGGCTGTGGGCGCCAATTCAGTGAGCAAATGTGTGGCACGTTGGCTCATTGGTTCACATGGCTGCCTCATAACACCCGGGTCCCAGGTCCGATTCCAGCCTCGGACGACTGTCTGTGTGGAGTTTACACGTTCTCCCTGTGCCTGTATGTGTTTCCTCCGTGTACTCCGGTACCCCCCACAATCTAAAAGATATGCACATCACGTGAATTGGTCATGCTAAATTGTCCATAATGTTAGTGCATTAGGCAGGGGTAAATATCGAGTTGGGGTGGGTTGATCTTCGGAGGGTTGTAGTGAACATGTTGGTCCGAAGGGACTGTTTTCATCCTGTAGTGAATCTAATCAAATCATTTCAATTCAGATTAAAATAGCTCAGGATCTTTTCCCACGACCCAATGCCCTCTGCGCCATATCAACAGAAGTTTCACCGAGCGAGTTTGGAGCTCCCAGCCTCGGCGTTTCACGCGCCTCTCTACCTTCACGGTAGGACTGCATGCTCACGGAGTTTGTCACTGGCAGGCAAAGTAGATATCCATTCGTTCGTCCCACTCTCAATTTCCAATTGAATCTTCGCCACTGCGTACACAGTTTCACTGAGTCCAGACCTGGGAACCGGTGTGATGTGAGTGTGCAATAATAGTTTATTCCGTCTCACGGCACGGGCAAAGTTACGATGTGAAACTTCATGTTTATTGAAACCGATATTTCAACAATATTTGTGAACTCTCGCCTGTACATTTAATCTTTTATTGAAATCTGTCGAATTCAATCTTCAACATTCTCAATGATGGAATCTCCACAGCCACTGGGGACATCGAAGGTGACGATTCAATCCAGTCTCAGTGAGCTTTCCTGTTGTGCATGTGATGCAGTTCCTTGACTACCTCTGCCATTGCATTAAAAGCTTTTTGTATTTTGTTTTTTTCATGTAATCGAATAGTGGTTCGTCCTCTGCGTTGTGGTCAAGCAACCTCCATTCAAATCCGAGTATCTGTAATGAGCAATTGTTCCATGTTACTCCACATAATCTGTGCAAAACAAACGCAGAAAGGACACAATCAATTTTAAGTTGAAAGTACTTACTCAGGAGTTGGTTTTAATGCTTCAAGCCTCTACTCTCAGCACCCAATCTCGGAGATTTTTCTCCCTTTAACAATCACTATTCCCCCTTTCCATCCCTCCTCCCATGTCACTGGGCCATTGGAAAAATTAACATTCACTTTCACACTGACACCGTTAAGTCTGTGCTGTAGCTGTCACTCTTGTTAGGTGAACGTCACCCAATATCACCGTCAGGACCATTAAGCCACTTAATGCTATTAGACAATGTGGTTGGGTTCTGAATCCTCACGTATAGTGTTTTATTTGCATGGATCAGAGATCATTGGAGCATTGGGTTCATGAAAAGGGCACAGAACAGTATCGAGGGAATGCCTTTATTGGGAAAGACCAATGTCTCTGATCTCCCCACATTTATTTCAAGTCATCATTTGTCTCTCGCTAGAGTATTGGGTATAATTTTGCAATTCACATTATAGCAGTGATATGACAACTGTGGAAACGATGCAGAAGTGATTTGCCAATATATTATCTGGATTGAAGAATTTCAACTATTAAAGAGTTTAGAAGACTGGCGTTGTTTTTCTGAAAGAAGGGGAAATTGAGATGAGACAGTGTTGAGATGTACGAAATGATGAGCGATATGGATTATGTACACTTAACGAAACATTTGATGGAGGGATCAATCACCAAGGAGCCATAGATTTAAGATAAGAGTAAAAAGGTTTGGGGAGCTGCACATAAAAAAAAAACGTTAACAGACAACGAGTGGTTGGAATCTGGAACTCACTGTCTCGAAGTGTTGGAACGGCAGAAATTCTCAGAAAATTCAGAGATATTCAGATGTAAGTTTTTAATGTTAAACGCACACAATGTCAAACGCTGAAAAATTGGATGAGGATAACCAAGCAGTTGACAAGAGCACGCACAAGTAGCTTGCAAGAGCAGTTCGCTCTGAGTTCCACTGGAGTATGGCGTTTCGTATCCTCAGCTGTCATGTGGGATGCAAGGGTTCATTTTCCCGCTGGGACGGCCCTGACTGTTTCAGGGTTTCAAGCTTTGTGTAAAGATTTGTAGTTCCAGTGAAGTTTGCAGATGGTGTGTGGATGTTCGATAGTGTTGCGAAGTTAGTTTGCAGCAGTTTCCTGCCCTTTCTCGGTGACATCCTGAAGGCTAATGAGACTCTTATGAAGCTCTGCGTCTTGTAGCGTTTCGAATTGGTGTGATTTCCTTCCCACTGCTTTCAGTTGCTGCTTCGTGTCGTTCATTGCAGGTCCCCGGTATGTTATGTCCAGGTCAACATGTTCTTTGATGGAGTCATTGGATGAGTCTCGTCATTCTAGAAAATCTCTGGCTGCCCACTATTGTCCAATTATTGTTGTGTTGTTCTGGTCGAATTTGTTGACCTCGTCATGTCTGTGCATTGCCACTCTGTACAACTGATTGTTGTGTTTACTGGATCCTCCAGAAATGCTTTGCAACAATAGATATTCCCTCAAATTCCTTGCAGACAAACAACGTTAGGAGGGCATGCCAAGACCCAAAACATCAAGGAAAAATGTCTCGGAACGGACAGCCTTTGACTACTCGGATTTATTAGAGAATATAAACCGAAAGCCACATTTAGACAACAACTCACTAGAACATTGGACCCAATACCCATCATGTACAATACAAATATGGTCAAACAATGTTGCACGTATTGAGAGCAGGGAACATTATACAGGACAGACAATTCACGACACGCATTCATGAAGATCTACTTGACACTAAACACCACTGCCAGGTATCCTCAATAGATTGACTCATTACACTGAGTGTTGCTGATTCTGCGGCTGGAAGCTTGGATTGTATGACAATCTGCAGCAATGGAGACAGTATTGCTGGAAAAGTACAGCAGGTTAGGCAGCATCCAAGAAGCAGGAGAATGGACGTTTCTGGCATGAGCAAGTCATCAGGCACATGCCCAAAACATCAATTCTCCTGCTCCTCAGATGCTGTCTGACCTGCTGTGTTTTCCAGCACCGCACTCTAGACTCTGATGTCCAGTATCTAAAGCCCTTATTTTCTCCTCCGTTTGCAGCAGTTGTTGGTTCCTTGAGTGAGGGATCAGTTGATATAACCAATGTAAACTTCGATTGCTGATTGAGAAATATAACCAGGTCCGGAGCTCAAAAGAGTGTTTCTGTTGTTTCTCAGGTGCCGTTCCTGGCACGGCCTCTGGCACTGTAATTATTTTGAGTTTCCTGGCTGGTCAATGTGTGTTTCTGTGATCACACAGTTGCCAGGACTCTGGGGAGCGGCTGCAGTTATCTGCGCTCGCAGCCTCGATGCAATTGATGCGGTTTGGGTCGTTCTTGATTTGTGCAACAGGAGCACAGTGATGGATCAATTGCTATTGCAAGAAGGCAGACAGGCGTGGAAAATGTCGAGGTTCTGGTGATATTTGCACAGTGTTTAGAGATTACCTCGATTCAGGAGAAAAGAATGTTGAATTCTTACGAGTCGTGTTGAAGAACTGTCTGGGAAACAAGTCACAGCGGTGTGGTTGACAAGCGCACTCACAGAAACCACAATGCGAAATAAAACATACAAAAAATGAGGAAAACAGACGAAGGATGACAGTAATCATGGGTGACCTGACTTTCACTCCCCAGCTCCCCCAATTCTCACTTCCAGCTTCATTATAAACAAATTTTAGAGAGCCAAAAGCATCGAAGTTGTCCATTGGAACGACTCAATTCGTTCCTTTGTTTTTGATTAGGCTATTTGTTTCAGGGGTTTTTACTTTCCTTGGAAACCGTCTTTTCATTGTGAGCATTCGGAAAGGAAGCCATCCTTTTTGTCAGGGAAAGAATATGAGACTAAACATGTTTGTGTCAGGCATGAGATTCTTCTGGCTCACACGTTTCTTCTACTTTCTCTCTATTTTAATAGTGTTCTTTCTTTTGACTTCTCCGACCAAAGTGAATGACCTCATAATGCCAACATGAAACTGCATCTGACAAGTTATTCCCCATTCATTCAACCTATCTATATGCCTGTGCGAAAATGCCACGTTCTCAACATAATATGCGCTCTCACGAGTGTGAATTGTCAGCACATTTGTGCACATTTCACTCTACAACTTGCTCCATGCTATTAATAGAGAGATAATTGAAGGCTTAAATATACTGAGTCTTGCCAGACATCTGCTGTAAATACTTCTACATACTTGCTACCGTCTGAACGTGAGAACATCCTCCTCATCTGTGTCTTAGTGGGTAACACCTTCCCCTGAGATTAGAACATCCAGTCCTGCACTATTCTGGATATAAACCAGAGAGGAACAAAGGCTTAAAGTAAAGCATAATCTCACTGGCGTCTCTAAGGCCAGTTCTGAGTGCTCTTTTTTGACCTCTGGTTGAACAAACTGCCCTGATTAGCACTTTAGTTTTGACAATGACACATCTACTTCAAAGTTACTTCAGTGCCTGTGACTGAAGTGGTGCTGAAAAGCGCTGTAAAAATACAAGAACTTCTTTGTTACTCGACCATTGCCGTATTGTTAATCTCTCTGCTCATGGAAATCGATCCTTCCCATCCACTCTATCTCTCATCAATGGGAGTTATCCCTGCAACTCCAGAAAACCCTTCTCGACAACTCGACATTTTCTCAGGTATGCTCAATTGTTGACCTGCAGGAAACTTGTGTTCTGAACGAGAAACGGAATGACTCAAAACGTTAGCTCTGTTCCTTTATCCACAGATAATAACAAACACATCGTGTATATGCAGGTTTCACTGAGTTTATTTGATACAAGTTGTGTTTTCCATTAAACGTCTTCACTCCTCGTCCTTTGGTCAGTTGCCTTGGTCAGGGGCAGCAGTTCCTCCTGACCATCAACGCGCCCATCCACACCGTTTTCGCCCACATCATTATAAACATTCCCAAGAAATCTCCTATTGAACGTCTTTGCACCAAACAAAACATTCCCAGAGTCGGGGATCTCTCCACAAAGTGAGATTTATTTATCTCTGGACATAGTGCAAAGCAGAGGATTGTGAAGAGATTCTTGGAAAACTTTGCCAATTGGCAGGTGGGGAAACTGTCAAGAATCAAAGCAGAATTCCTAGTCTGGATTTTTTTGAATCTTTATATATTCCTTGGGAAGCGGATCCAGAGGCGAATGAACGATGAACTGTTCGACTGAGCAGAGACAGGCTAGAAATCTTTCCGTGCTTGTGGAGGCCAGTGCTTTGCCTCTGATGCCATCCGGACATGAACTGATCTGTGACATTGAAAATATTCTCGTTCCTGCACGTCAGGACGTCAAATTTCATTTCAGCTCCGGGACAATGAGAAAAAACGCTCACAGACAAGGCACTGAAAGGCCGGAAGAGACACGGTCCCGGTTGGAGGAGAACTGGTTCCTGGTATCATGGTTGTGTCTTTAGAGGATGGGAGCAGACTATTCCCTTGTCTTCAGAATGAATTTCCAAGGATTTATTTTCGAAAGGTAAAGCTAATTAAGGAGCATTTTCCATGGGGGAGGAGCAGACTAAAGCTTGCATTCGGAGATCATTGACGCCGTTGGCTCATCAGTCTATGTGGCGATGTTAGTCAGTGCGTTCGGCTCTTCACTAACAGGTGCTGTTCTCCCACGACCCAGGAAGGGAGTGACAATCACACCATCCTTTTTTCTTCAGCTGCACACTTCCGGGGCTTTTACCGTGGTCAGGAATATGTTCGTCATGAGGCACGAAGGGAGTAGGTCCCGGTTTTAGGAGAGCTGGTTCCCGATGACATGACTGTGTCGGCAAGGCGTTGGATCAGACTGTTTCCATTTCGCATAACGAATGCCCCAGGATTCATTTTGGAAACGTCAAACCAATCGAGGGTAATTGTCATTCTCCAAAGTGCAGGCGAATTCTTGAATTCGCTAAAAGTCTTCTTTATGAGAACCTGCAAGGGGCTTGCCACAAGGAACTCCCCAGTCTCTGTGGAGCAATTAATTCTCCTGTTCGGCTGTTAACCGATTGGGTATTCCCACGCATGGAGCGGTCGCTGTTCTTATCCATCCGAATCCTTTGCTGTGCAGTTTCGTGTTTTTAGTAGGTTCGGGAATATGCTCCCAATCGGAAAACCTATCCAGTGAGGAACGACAAATGTGTTTCGTTATTGTTTAATGGCTAGTAAAGTGTTGCGGATGCTGGGAATCTCTGACTAAAACAAAAACTGCTCAAGGACCTCGGCAGGAATGGAAGTCCCTGTGAGAACAAACAGAGTTCTGAGAAACTCCTGAAGAAGCTCTGAATCGTTGACTCTGTTTCTCTCTCCCCGGATGCTGCCAGACATGCTTAGTTTCTCCTGCAATCTCTGTCTTTGCTTCTCAATGAATGATAATTTGAAATATCGAGATTGACGACACAGACCAAACATATCCTGTCATTTTACCCTGTCGAAGCTGTGGTGTTTCAATTCAAACAAACCTAACAATGATTGCCTGTCCCTCAGCTCCACAGGGAGGGAAAACTTGAAACCAGTTTAGTAGCGTACTTCTGCAGGTGTGGCCAAGTGATTGAGGCGATAGACGTTAATTCCACTGTGAGCTCCTCATGCAGTTAAGCATTTTGCTGACTGTGATTGAGAGTCGAGATTGAACTAGAAGTGTGTTTGTTCTCTGCTTTTTTGTTTGAAATTCAAATCGCAGGATGAAGTAAAATGCATATAACCCAGATAAGGAAGCTTGGGAACCTGCAACCAACTGCCTGTCAAGATTGAAAAGGCAGAAACCTCCAAAGCATGAAAGATCCATATAGTCGAACACTTACAGTGCTGAATTCGTTTGAGCCTTTGAGCAAAGTGCTGCCAAATGAGGTAAGAACAGTTCAGGGGATTGTATTCGAATGTGCAGACTGAGTGGGCCAAAGGACATTTTCTGTGCTCGACGCATCCATGGCCAGCTGAGAAAAACTCAGTTTGTGAAGGAACAGGACATTGTTTGCAAAATGCCCCTCGGCGAGGAAGGGGTCGAAGCTACTTTCTGTCAGTCACGGTATTCATTGGAAGATTTTAATTGGTAATAACTCGCACGGTGCCCATTGGTGGAATCAGTCTATACGATAATCAGGAAATGAAACCGTGGTGCCTTATTGCTCTGCCGTGAGCAAGCCCTCGCAGCTTACATTCCCTGATTCTGCTTTTGAAATAAAGATCACTTTCTCAATGTGTCTGTATTTGTATCAAACAGCTCATTGATCTTGGGACGAGACATGAAGAGGAATCTGGAGGTGTGACAGGGACAGAAACAGAACGAGAGGAGACGAGACGTAAAAGTGTCTAGAGTTTGCCGTGTGTCAGTAGTTTTAGTGATGAATGTTTGCTGGGCGCTATCCTGTCAGATCCCAGGAGGAAGATGCCTTGATTTGGTGGGATTTGTGTTACTGAAAGTTACACATGCGAAGCGTGTGGAACTATTTCAGCTCAGTATCCACTTCATATCGCAGCTCACAGCAACGGTTCACATTTGTTGGAGAAATGGCTTGTATTCCACTTAAAGCCGCCTTTCACCAGAGAAACTTGCGGACGTAAAGTGCATGGAGTGCGTATAATGATGAGGACTCTGTCACTGTCGGGGAATGTGCCTGCGTGTCTGCCTCTGTGTGTGAACATGAGAATACGTTCCTCAAATGTGTTGCAACCCAGTATGACCATGTCAACCGTCAGTCCTATTGTTGTGTCATTAAGCTCACAGAGCGAATCTCATTGACATTTTCCCTGGAAAGTCAGAACATTCAAAGTTATGGGGCAAATGCTGCGAACTGGGACGAGAATATGTGGACGTCTGATAACCTGCTCTGTACGACGGACGGATGGCCCTTCACTGTCCCGCTCCAACCGCACTCCCCCACGCTTTAAAAACTCGAGGACAGAGAGGGGAATTGATCCTGACGAGAAAATCTCTTCACAATCTTCCATCACCTTTTTATTGCCCCCTTTCCGATAAATTTTGCAAATTACTTACCATGCTTTTTATCTTCTCACCTAAATCATTTATTTAAATGAAAAAATGAATGTGGGCTCAGCATCGATCCTTGTGGGACACCATCGGTAATAGTCCTCCAGCCTGAAAGCTACTTTCCACGGCTATTCCCAGCCTCCTGCTGTTAATTTAATTTTATATCGAATTGGAAATCTCACCTTGAACTCTCTGTGATCTCACTTTTTGAATCAGGCAAACATGTGGAATCTTGAAAAAGGTTTTATTAAAGTTCAGGTGAGCAATATCTACCACTTTGTCCGGATCAATCATATTAGTTATGCCCCCGAAAACTCAGTCATGTTTGTGAGATACAACTTCCCTCGCGCAAAAACATTCTGGTTATTCCTATTTATTCCTTGTATCTCCAAATGCATTTCAATCCTATCGTTTATAATTGCATCCAACAACTTATTTAAGACCACCGTCAGAAACACAGGTCTATCGTTCCCAGGATTCTCCATGTAAGCCTTTCTTAACAAAAGCACAAAATTAGCCACTCCCCATTTTTTCGGCGCCTCACTCATAGTAATAGTTTACACAATTATTCCTACGAAAGGCCCAACAGTTTCATTCCCTAACTTGCCAAAAAGTTCCAGGATACATGAGATCAAATCCTAGAGAAATAACCATATTCATATTTTCCAAGTCCTCCATCATTTGCCCTTTACAATGGAAACGACTTTATAAACATCAATATTTCGTTGTATGGTCCATTTCGTTCTCCACGAAGTGAACATTATATATCTCTCCATCTGCTGAGGTTAAAAAGAAAAGTAAGCTCTTTCATCTTAAAGTGGTCCTATTTCGTCTCTAGTTCTTAATGTACTTGTGGAATCTCTTTAGATTATATCCATAACTTTACGTGCTAACGCGATCTGACATTCTCGCTCGACCTTTATGATGTCCTCTTTAAGAATGCCCCTCCCCTCCTTATATCGTTCAACAGATTCAATTGAAATCATATGTTTATATGGAAAATGTGACCGTTTTTAAAAAAAGAAATTCATTTGACAAAAGCCTTAATCCCTACGATCCACCTTGTCCTAATTTAATACGTACAATGTGGAAACAGGCCATTCGGCCCAGGAAGATTCCTTTAATCCTGCCACGGACATCACACCCAAACTCACACCTCTACCCAATTCCTGTACTCTGCATTCCCCATGGCCAAAGAAGGTCACCAACGCATCTTTCGTCTGGGGAGGAAATCCAGGCAGATTCGGAGAGGATGCGGAAGCTCCATACACACCATCGTCTAAAGTAGAAGTTGCCCATTTTTGAGCAGTTTGTCATACTGCACCTCGCCAAAAGCCTTTTGGAAATTCCAGCTGGTCACCTCTACTGAGTAGACTTCATCTTACTTGCTCATTACCACCTCACAGATGTCAAATACATTTGTCAGACATTACTTCCTCTTGAGAACCTGTGCTGATGCTTCAAGTACTCGGTAAACCCATCCTTCCAATGACATATGACAATAAATTTAATACAAAGCTGATTTATTTGATTTTTATCCAGAATATCAAAACTTTGCTTTCAGATCTGAATATGATGAACAACAAGGTTAAATCGCTGTTGAGATATGTAAGCTCTGCACTGTCTCAGCGGGGTCGATGAGTGAGTGAATTCTTTCCCTGACTGGGATCCCTCTTTTGTCTCAGCGGGGTCGATGAGTGAGCTAACTGTGTTTCTCACATGGAGCAAGTAAATGCTTTCTGCCCACTGCAAACTGGCTGGTGTACTGACAGTTAAGATGAACGCTTGAACTTATTCCTAGAATAACTACACTTGAAACGTCTTGCACATTGTGAAAATGTCGAAGGGACATCAGTTCTACAGAGACTGTTAAGCACATCCCACAGACTATACATTTAATAGGTCTCTCTTCAATGTGAAGACGTTCATGATGAACTGCCCCCTGGAACTTTTAGAGTGAATAATGTCTTTCCACAGTGTGAATACGTTGATGACACGTTCGTCTCCAGGAACTTGTGCAGCACTTCCTGCAGTCAGGGCATTTATATAGGCACGTTAATATTGTGAGAAATGTGATGAGCCATCCGGTCACTCGGACTTTTACAGCAGGTCCCATCGATTTGGAAACAAAGATATCTCTCCTCCCGGGTGAGCACGTAGATCAGACGTCACGTCCCCAGAATTCTTAAAGGTCTCTCATTCATGTGAGCATATTTCTCAGAGATGAAGCACACAGAGGTTTGATAACATTTTCCAACGTCTGGTGAGATGAAAAGTTTCTAATTAGTATGAGCGTTGTGCTGGACGTTTTAAAACATTTTCGGCAGTCCAGAGTTTGAAATGGTTTCTCCTCATTTTGAACGAGCAGGTGCTGCAGCAGGTCAGAGACAGAGTGAATCCCTTTCCACACTCTGAGCAAGTGAATCGCTGTTTCCTGGAATCTTTGTCTCCATGGGAATTCAGCTCAGACAAGGAAATGAATACGCACATTTCCATAGACTTTCGTTAGTATGACTGCATTTGTGTTTTGTGAGCTCTGATGATGGGTAGAACCATTGTCCACACACACAATAAGAGAACGATTTCTCTATCACTGTAACCAGAGGTTTTTTTTTCCTTTCATGTTCTCTATCTGATCAAGTTCTACTTGTGATAAAAATGTGCGATTTTATCAGATCATGGCGGAGAGATTGGTTTATACATCTTCCCCTTCTAATATCCTGCGAAATTGATGTTATCCAAAAATGAGAGTGGGAAAGCAACTTTCACAAGACTCTGGATACTTTCTAAGATATGGTCTGAGGGTGAGGAATTTTTGACACTTAGAATGTGACCAGAATTTCGCCAGAATCTTTCATGCACACAGCATCCACCACAGAGAACAAATAGATCTCTGTTTCTTCCAGGTCAAACGCTGTCCTGCCTTGTCTGACATGCAGTTCTTTTGGAGCAGACATTTCTTACAATTGCATCATGGCAAAGCTGAGGCCTCTGTCTTCAGTCCCGAAATCAAAATCCACTGCCTCGCTCTTGAGTCGAAAGTGTGCTGCTGGAAAAGCACAGCAGGGCAGGCATCATTCAAGGAGTAGGAGAATCGACGTTTCGGGCAAGAGCCATCATCAGGAAATAAGCTTGTAAACCGAGGGGGTAGAGAGACAAATTGGAGTGGATGGGGCTGGGACAAGGTAGCTGAGAGTGCGATAGGTGGATGGAGGTGGGTGTAGTGGTGATTGGTCGCAGAGCAGTGCGGAGCGGATAGGTGGGAAGGAAGATTGATACATAGGACAGTTCATGACAGCAATGGAAGCCCAGGACCTGCATGAACTTGGCTGATTGGGAGGGAGAGTTGAAGTGTTCGGCCACTAGTCAGTGATGTTGTTTGTTCCGGGTGCCTGTGGGTGTTTTCTGAAGGAAACTATAATTAGGCATCCTGTTTCGCAATATAGGTAGACTGCATCAGGAGCAATGAATACATTCAATGACATGCGTGGAAGTGCAGGTAAAACTCTAACGGATGTGGAAGGCTCCTTTGGGGCCTGCGACAGAGTGGAGGTATGGGTGGAGGTTTTGCAAATCCCATGCTGGAATGAGAATGGGGCGGGAGGGGAGGGTGGTTTGGTGAGGGGTGTGCACTTGACAAGAGAGTCCTAGAGGGAATGATCTTTATAGAAAGCGGATAGGGGTGGGGAGGGAAACACATCTTAGCTGGTGGGGTTCATTTTCAGGTGGTGGAAATGTCGGAGAATGATATGATGTCTGCGGAGGTTGCTGGAATTTAAAGTGATGAATAAGGGAGCTCTGTCCTTGTTGGAGGGATGGGTTTTGAGAGTGGAGTTGCAGCAAATGGATGAGATGAGCTAGAAAGCATCATTGACCATGTGCGTGGAGAAAATGCCTCGCCACTGACTCAATCTTCTCCCTCGCAACTGTCTGAGTCTGAACGAGTCATGTCATAACCATAGTGATATCCTTCACCGCGTTTTGTGCTTCCAACCACATATTGCCATCGTCACCATGTCAGCCTACTTGCACCTCATTAACATCATTAACTCTTCCACGTCTCCGCTCTTCTGCAGCTCAAACTCTCATCCATTCGTTTGGATTAAACGATGGTAACACACATCCATCCGTCCTCTCAAATTCCCCCTCTGCTCTGGCCTAACTCCCTCTGCCTATATTCAAGGGTGCACTTGCGTTCTGTTCAGTGTTTCATTGTTCCTGACCTGAATGATATTTTTACCACTGCACATTTTCCCAAACATGCACTGCGGCCTTCGCAGCTTTATCTTTCCACACGGGCTCCCACATGCTAGAAGGGCAGGGATTGCGGGTTATTCACCCAAAGATGTAGTCCTGAAATCTTTCAAGAACTCTGCTGCACGTGGGACTATTAAAAAACAAGGGTTGTTCACCCATTACCGGGCAGCTAAATTTCAACGTTTTTATCATTTCTGCAAATCTCTTGACTGTCTTCGCTCTGTCTATCACTGTCATGTCCCCCAGCCCACTCAAGAGCAATTAGTGTTGTTCAATAAATGCCAACCCAGCCAGCGAACACGACACCCAAGATTTTGTTTTAAAACGCACTCTCAGATACCTGCATAGCCTGGAATTCCAATCTCCGGAGTATGTTCGATTTGAACTATTCCACGTTTGGTGCCTAAACTTCATCTACCAAGGTCATAAATTGTGAAATCTCTTCACTACGTAAATCACACAATGCTATAGGAAACGAATTAGTCAACAATGGAAGAAGAAAAGCTGTAATTTTTGTTGAAATGAAGGGCAATTAATTGCAATCAATACTACATCGTGTCTTTCACATAATGGAAACTTCAAAGTTTTTCCTCTGGAGGGAGTTTAAATAAATTTTGATCACAGTCACATTATGAGATATTGGGAAGCTGACAAAGTGATCAAACAAATGATCAAAGAAATGGGTTTTCCAATATTATTTTAAAACAGAAAACGAAGCTTGCATCACGAACCTCGGACGACGGAATTTGCTGTGCTAGAGCTCATCATTTTCTGTTAGCCAGGAAAAGCGGTACCTGTGCTGGTGGCTCCATAGCTTAGAGGCTAGAGCATTGGTTCTTCTTCAACCATTGGTCGTGTATTCGAATCTTGCTTGGGCTTTGCTGAATTTGTTTACAACTGTTGCAACAAACTTTTCACAGAAGCATTTTCCGTGTTGCTTGGAATTATTTCTGAGGGAACATCGTGAAGTGATTTTCCCCACGGACCAGGCCTCATCTGCTTGACTTTCGAAAACCACATCTGTGTTTCTACTTCGAGGAAGATTCGGACGACAAGCATCTGATGCCAAGAATGCTCTAGCTTAGCCGGAAGAACAACGTGATGCAGTCGAAGCAGTAAAGTAAAGGTGAAATAGTGGGGGAGGAAAGCATACAGCGAAGCGGCTGAATGCTTCCATTCCTTCTGTAGAGGCAGGAATCTGCTGGAATCCAAATGAAACAGGTAGAAGGCTGGAAGAGAACAGGTAGGAGGCTAGAAGAGCAGAACTAGCCAGGCTACCTCAACAGGTGGAGAATTCAATAATTAGCATGTACCAATTATTCACGACTGTGCCAGACCTCGAAGGACAGTCGCCTGCCTGTTTACCCCTTTGCTTATACAAACAGAATCGGGTTTTAAAGCCCGAAGTGAAGAAAGAAGAGGCAAACAGTTCAATTCCTCATTTTCTGAATGTTGGCCTCTCCCTAAGGCCTTTGTCATTCTCACAAGATGTGTCTGTATATTTCCCTCTTTGGTTAAAAATGCGGTTCAGTTCTCCCGCAGCTCATGATCAAATTTAATGGTATCTGACTTCAGTCTCATTCGCTTCTTCATTTGAGATTAAACCTTTGCAGGGAACGTCTCTTTGAGATGAACACTTCAGAAGTCAGGCTGCGGGCTACTGGAAGCTGGAAATGAGAATAAATGGATGTTTAATGGACTGGCATTGACATAATGCATTATTCTGTGGTATAAAAGCTCAGTGTCACGAATGGTACTTTGGAAGAAACGTCTCATCGCAGGAAAAAATAACTATGCTATTAAGAGAAGATGCAATTGCACCTGCCGTCCTAAATGTCAGCTAGTGGTTACAATTCAGCACTATCACCGCTGTGGCTTTGGTTCATTGCCTGGTCAGAGAAGCAGGATTATTGTTCCTGATAAGGACAACAACAAAAGCGGAGCATCTTTGACAGGAAACGCATTTTCCACGCGTCCGCATGTGCCTTGAAATATTGCTGCAGGGCCGCAAGGTGGCACACTGGTTAGCACTGCTGCCTCACAGAGCCTGAGACATGGCATGAATCCAAATGGGTCGACTGTCAGTAAGGTGCCTTATTCACGAACAAATGAAGAGTAATATGGTAAGGAATTACTCTATGAGGGTTAAACCCTGGAGGATCGTGTGAATTTGTTGCATCAAATAGCCAGTTTCTTAACTGTCGGCATTCTATGATACCTTACTGTGTTGTTTTAGCACATGTTCAGAGAGGGGAGAAAAGTGAAGAAAAACAGTCATTTCCCAGTCAGTGGTTGATCCGTTGTGTGACAACGAACAGATTCACCTGTGACTGAACTAGCTCCCATCTTTCCTATACTGGTAATGACAGTATACACCATTATAGCGGGTTTTCATGTGTTGCATCGGAACAGCATTCTTTCTCAAGATGGACTTCCCTGGGATATAAAAGAGATGATAAAAGACATGGATGCCAATGACTGGAATCAAAAGACGTCAGGAAGAATGGACAGCGTCTACTGGGAAACAAAAAAGAATGGAAAGGAAGCCAACGAAGTACTGGAGCATAACGCCATTAGAAAAGCTAAGGTTGGGTTTCATGGGATGATGGAACAGACGAATAGATTATGTGGCGTGAAATCAGGTAAAACTGAGTTGCGTCCATATGGAAGTTTCCCTGATGATGTGAATTTGCTGAGAGTAAACAGGAGGGAAAATCATTCATTCAGATGGATCTATAACTAGACCTTGGAACTTCAAAACCAGCGATGAATGATAAGGAAAAGTTTGGAGCACTTTTTTTCATTCTACAGTAACTGAAATCGAAAATGATTATTTTTCAGGAAAAATGCGTCAGAAGCTGATTCTAAAGTATTTGTAGAAATGCGTGCAGAAACATAATGAGTGAATTTCACCAAGACAGGGAGTCTGGTCGGCCGGGTCGGGTAAGCGTTAGGTGCACAATTTCTAATTGGTTAACGTTAATTGGAAAGAAACCACATATCACCTCCAACTGAGTACGACTAAGTATAGAAAGTGCTGGTTGTGAAGAAAGGTTTAGCAGCTTGTTCTACGTGAACTTCCATAAATTGTAAAAGAACTGAGCTTTTTCTGTTAGCTCAGCATTAAAGGGAAGTCGGTAAGCTCAGTCCGCTGCATACTTGGTTTATGATATAAAGTGATGCCAACAGTGTGGGATTAATTATCGCAATGTTTCAGCTTACCATCAGAATCCCGATCTCCCCACTCACCTGACCCTTTATACGATGGCGACAATCAAAGCGAAATTATACTATAGTGAGTGGGAACTGACCTGTCGATGGAATGCACCTTTTTTTTTCATCTATTGCCTTGGACATTTGGCTGCGATCACAGAGAAGGGAGTGAGACCATTTGCTGTTCACCCATCTCCCCCCAAAATTTCCAGTGACAAGACTCGAAAAATGTCCCTCTCTGAATCCTATAATCTTTAAAGCAGTACTTCAAACATCTTTATCTTTTCGGTTCCAGTTTTGCCGACAATATTGTCCAATGAGATATATCTAATAATTTTTGGATTGTTTTAATGGCCTGTTCGAGTTTGCAACAAAATAACTAACATGAAACGAACTAAACATCCTTTCCAGAATTTAACACAGTACAGGATCAGCGACACGAGAAACGTCAACATCTTCAAACGTCACCTCTGTATCTCTATTGAGAGATGGATATTCACTCAGGGAGTATTTCTGCTGGTTGTAAGTAACTGAGGTATTTCCCAAGGGCAGAACACTCCACAAAATCATTTTTTAAAAATCAAATGCCGTTTCAAACAACTTTCTTTTGCAAGTTCTTAAATATATATGCACACACGCATACAGGCAATTGCACACACATTTTTATATATATTATATATGTTCACACATATATATGTGAGTGTGTGTTTGTGGACAATATTAGGAATGGATTGCCGGACAGTTGAAATTTCTTTCTGTAGAATGTGAGAGATAAGGGTCTTCAATAATGTCCCAGATATCCACATCCGCGGGAAGTGCACCCAACTCCAGCTCCTCGGCAACTGCGTTTGGGAACTGTGGCTTGATGTCAGATCATTTGGAGACTGAGTGGAATGGAGCGAAGTTATAGAGAGGCAGTAATACTTCAGGTACAAGAAATAGATAGATGGATACAGTCGGGAGCCGAAACGCTAACAGGCAGACAGTGCAGGCATCTGCTGTGGCCGTGCCTCTCAGTAACATGTACACCATATTTGTTATTTTTGGGCGGGATGACTTATGAGGGGAAAGCCATTGGGTCTTAGTTTGCCACTTTTTCTCAGAAGGGTGGGGGAGAGAGGAGGAGATCATTTGTTATCGGGGACTCCATATCGATGGGAACAGATTGAGATTCTGTGGATATAGAGCAGACTCATGATTGCTGTGTTGTCTCCCAGATACCAGGGTTTGTGATGTCTCATATCATGTTTTCAGGATCCTTAAGGGAGAGGGTGGGCAACCCCAAGTCATTGTCCACATATGCACCAACAACATCGGTAATAAAAGTGATGTGGATGTATGGCAGAATTTCAGGGATCGACGGTGACATCTTAAATCTAGAACAAACTGAGTTGTTCTCTCTGATTTGTTGCCCATTCTACGTCGTAGTGAGGTGAAGTGTAGGGAGAGAGCAGTTGACAATGTTGTTGCAAGGATGGTGCAGGAGGGAGAGATTCCAATACCTGGATAGTTGGGGCTCATACTGGAGTCGATGAACCTTTACAAACAGGATGGTCTTCACCTGAACTAGAAGAGTTCCAATACCCTGAGAGGATAATTTGCCAAAGCTCTTCATGAGGGTTTGAACGAATTCAGCCGCGGAGTGGCAAGTTGAATTGTAGCTCGAGTTTGCAGGTCGTTGTGAGTGGTTTTGTCATAAATAGCGTTTCAGGTTTACAAGAGTGTACTGGCAAGGATAAAGGTGGCTTGAAGTGTGTTTACTTCAACGCCAGAAGCATCTGGGATAAGGTAGGTGCCATGGGTTGTTACCTGGGACTTCGATGTTGTGGCCATTTCAGAGACATGAACGGAGGACTGAAGAGAATGGTTGTTTCTGGTACCTCAGTTTCGATTTTTCAGTCAGAACAGGAGGGTCGTTTCAGAGGGGGAGATGTGGCATTATTCGTCAAGGACAGTACTATGGTAGCAAAAAGGATATTGCTGAGCACGCGACTGAATCTGCTGAGGTAGAATGGACTGAGATTAGACTCAGGAATGGAGAGGTCACCACAAAAATGTTCTAGATATATGGATGAAAAGATTGCAAAGATGATTCTGGATAGGAACAAAAGTGACAGAGTAGTTGTTTTGGGGAGCTTTAACTTTCCAAATATTGATTGGAAATGTTATCGGCTCAGCACCTCGGATTGGTCAGTTTTTGTCCAATGTGTGCAGGAGGATTTCCTGACGCTGCATGTAGACAGGCCAACAAGACGCAGAGCCACATTGGATTTGCTTATGGGTAATGAACTAAGCCAGCTGTTCTCTTTGGAGGTAAGTGAGCACTTTGTTGATAGTGACCACAATTCGGTTATGTTTATTTAGTGATGGATAGGAATAGGTATTTATTGCAGAGCATGAGGTATCGCGGGGAGAAAGGCCATTATGATGCGATTAGGCAAGAGTTAAGATGCACCGCATGTGGAAAGTAACTTAGAGGTGTGCACACCTGAAATATGGAGCTTGTTCAGGGAAAAGCTACTGCATGTCCTTGGTAAGTATGTAGGCGTCATGCAGGGACTATGATGTCGACACAGACAGCTGGGTTTACTGAAGAAGTTGAATCTCTTGAGAAGAAGGAGAAGTAGGCGTATGTAAACATGAGATATGAAGGCTGAGGTAGGACGCTTTGGAATTAAAAGCTAACCAGGAAGGCCCTAAAGAGAGAGCTACTTCAAGCAAAGAGGAGGCATGAGAAGTCTTTGTCTGGCAGGAACAATCCTGAAGCTTTCAATTGATAGTTCAAGAATAAAAGAATGTCTATGATATCATTATAGCCTGTCAAGAACAGAAGTACGAAGTTGTCAGCGGAGTCCAAGGATAGCAGAGACGCTGAATGTTTTTTTTTATCATATCAAAAATGAAAAAGACAATGTTGTTAAGAGAGTATTGAGATGCAACCTAATAGAATAAACGAAATTGACATTCAAAAAAAGGAGTTGTTAGCAATTGCTGAAACTCTAAAAATAGGTTTGTCCCCTGGACTTGATGGGATGTATCCGAGGATTCTCTGCGAATCGTGGGAGGAGATTGCAGAACTTTTGACTGTAAGCTTTATTTCGTCAGTGTTTATGTCATTAGTGCTAGAAGACCCGAGTTAAGCAAATATTTTCCCCTTCTTCAGGAAGGGGAGTAGAGACAATGCTGGTAATTATAGAACAGTGATCCTTAGCTTCCTTGCAGCTAACCTTTTGGAACAGATTATGAGAGATAGGATTTATGATCATCGAAAAAGGAAGAAGTTGATTTTATGAATAGCAGGTTGTGCCTCACAAACCTTATTGAGGTCTTTGAGAAGGAGAGCAAACAGGTGGATGAGAGTGAAGTGGTTGATGTGGTGGATATGTTTTTCAGTAAGGCACTGTCGGCTGTTGCATGAAATACAGAGTCATGGGATTGAGGATGGTTTAGCGGTTTGGATCAGAAATTGGCTCGCTGAAAGAAGACAGAGTGTGTCAGTTCATGGGCAATGATAATCCTAGAGTTCAGTATCTGATGGTGTACTACAAGGTTCCTTTTTGTGTCCGCTGTTGTTTGTCATTTTTATAAATGACCTGGATTAGGGCATGGAATGATGGATTCGTAAGTTTGCAGATGACATTAAGATCGACGATGTTGTCATTAGTGCCAATATCTGCTGACGGTTACAGAGGGGCATGGATAATCTGCAGAGCTGACCTCAGACGTGGCAAATGGATTTTAATGTGGAAAAGTGTGAGATAATTTACTTCGGAAGGAGCATCAAGAATAAAGAGTTCTTGGCAAATTCTAATATTCTTGGAAGTGTAGATGTGCAGAGCGATCTCGGTGCCCATGTATATAAAACTCGGAAAGTTACCACCCACGTTGACAGATTTGTTTACAAGGAGCACGGTGTGTTAGTTTTTCTTGCGAGAGTGATTCAGTTTCAGAGCGAAATTATCACTTTGCAGCTCCAGAAATTAACTGGTGTGGCCGCACTCGTAGAGTTGCGTGCATTTCTGGTCGCCACATTATACGATGGATGTGAAAGCATTGGAAAGGATGCAGAGGACATTTTCTAGGATGTTGCCTTCTATGGAGAGATGGTCTTACGAGGAAAGGTTGAGGAAATTGAGGCGGTTTTTGATAGCGAAAAGAAGTTTGAGGGGTCAATTTAGAGACACATAGAAGATGATCAGAAGTTGCCATAAGGTGGACAGTGAAGGCATTTTTCTTCAAATGGTAATTTTGGCACAAGGGCACATCGATGTAAATTGAGGGTGATAGATACCGAGGTAGGTGCCTTTATCAGTGAGTAGTAAGGGTACTGAACGCCTTGCCTTCAACACTCGTAGACTCAACAACTTTCAGGTCAATGAAATGGTCATTGTATAAACTTGCGGATTATGATGGTAAAATACGAGTCAGATTGGTATCACAGGTCGGTGCAACGTTAGGGCCAAAATGACCTTTATTGCGGTGTAATATTCGGTGTTTGAACTGTTCTTCAGCTTGAAGTTGCAATCATCTCTGGTCACTATCAGTAAAACCAACACCTGGCGAGAACCCAATGTGCAACTTTGGCACCTTACGCACTTCCGGTCTGTCGGGCAATTACATCAAACTGACGAATTGCACCACTGGAGCTGCCGTGTACTGATGACCAATGGCTACTGATCTTACCACTGGGCCCCTCAAACCAATTACTCCTTTTTTGCTGAAGATCTGAAATGAAACACAGCGCAGAGGAGGTTATACTGATGATGGATCATCGATTATGGAGCATCAGGTTCAGGCAAATGACATAGTAAAATGTGGTGAAAATAGGCATAATTGAATTCTGTGTTCGTTTACCGTGGCTTCCTGCGTTGATCACAGGCAATGATATTTCGCCACTTTACTGGGATTTTCCTTCGATCGGTTTCAATTCGTCAGAGAATTCGATTCACTGGTACTTCACCAGCATCCTTTGGAATGTTCGGACGGCACAATGACCCACACTGTACACAACGTCAACAATCTTCTGCATTACTACATCCAAGGGCACGTGGCATGGTTTTTTTATAAATAGTGAAAAATTAATCATATTATGTAAGGACAAATTGAATTTTAGTTTAATTCGTGAAGTCGCAAGAATCCAAAGTAAGTTTCAAAATGTCAGAAATTCACGTTCATTACCTTGGCCAGAATTCTAGCCCAGCAAGAGGGAAATCTGTCCCTCAATCCCCAGCATCCATGTAATTGCTTGCTCCATGTGTCCACTTGGAAACCCATGTGACGGGATGTTCAGCCTAACAGAGAACTTGTGAGAATCCTCCACTGTCTGACCTAAAGCTGAAACAGGAGCTATCTATTCCAGCTTGGAGGGTAGCGAAGTGGAGGTGAGACAGAAAATATTAATTGATGTAGATTCACATTGTTCTCATTGTGATTGTTTAAAAACCTGGGCCAGAAAAGACTCTAGCAGAAATGAGCAGAAGTAGGGCATTATTAACACCGCTCCTGCCCCACCACGCCATTCTGTACCATCATAGCTCACACAGCACTTTTATGTCTTTTTCCAGCGTATCCATATCATCGTGTTGCCAAGTGGCGAACACATATTTATCGATCTCTACCATAAATAGACATCGAAGTTATTCATCGCTGAGAGGAAAATGCTGCATTTCTGGACAGTTGGGTTTCTGCATGAATGTTAAAGGTTTTGCAAATGAGCAGCCGAGTCTGGTCTGAACACCTTTCAAACCATAAACTAAAACTCGACTCTGATGAGATTTGCATCCAAACTTTTGAATGGCAGTCTTAAGAAAGACGTAGAAATTCAACGCGCTGTCCATTGCACCACAGAGTCGCTGCCTCACCCAGTTTTCAGCACTAAACTTTGCCTGAGAATGATTTCGTTCGGGACGCCCATCTCATGTCTGTCTGACCTCGTCATACTTTCCAGTGTCTGGTCCTTATCCACGTGTGCGCTGGATCTTCAAGTGTTCGGCTACATACTGCTGAAATGTCCTCATAACACTTAGCTTTACCACACGTTCAGTTAAGAAATTCCAGATTAACAACACTCTATGGGTGAAAGCGTTCTTCCTAAATCTCCTCTCAACTGCTTTTCTCCTGCTTTTCATCTATGTCAGTGGTTATTATTCCTTCCCGAAAAGCCTCATCCTTGTCATACATATCTATCCTCTTCATAATATGTGCATGTTAGTCAGTTTCTCACTCAGCCTTCTCTGTGCTTAGTTACACAGCCCCAGCTTAGCTCATCTACCTACACAATGGGAATGGTCCAGCCCTTGGCATTATTTTCATCTCCTGTGCACTTATCCTCCTGCTATCAGAGGGTTCCTGCAGTCTTGCGATTACAACGGAAAAAGAAATGTTCTTTGAAGAAATGCCAAAATGTCTGAACAAAATCAGCAGCTCTTGTCCATCTATGATGAGAAATGACAGTTAACGCTTCGAGTCCAATGATTCGTGTTCGGAACTGATGGGATGTGTAGGTGGGTGAAAAATGTGGAAGAGGGCGGACAGGATCCAAAATGATTGAACTCGATGTTGGGTCCTGAAATCTGCATGGTCTTTCAGTTGAAAATGAGTTGCCGATCTTCCAGCTTGCGCTGTGCCTTGAAGGAGAACTGCAGCAGACCAGAGACTGGTATGATGGCTTGGGTACACAATGCAATGTTAAAGTGACAGGACACTGGAAGACCGGGGTAATTTTTGTTGATTCTTGACAGAACGTAAGTGATCTCAGCTTTGTCACCGACTCTGTTTTCCTCTCTCCATTGTAGAGAGATCACATTCTCAGCAGAAACTACAGTTTTCTGGATTGAATGAAGTGCAGACAAATCACTGGAAGATGTGTGTGGAAGTTTCCACAGTGAGGAGAGACATCGGAAACCAGCAGCAAATGTATCTTACAACATAGAACGTTACGGTGCAGTACAGGCACTTCGGCCCTCGATGTTGCACCGACCTGTGAAAATAATGTGATGTCCATTGCAATGGAAAATTAACATTTCTTTTGAAACCAATAAAAGCACAGGGAAACAAAAAGGTAAGGGCCTGACTTTGCAGAGGGCAAATGTTGCAGACAGAAAGAAAATCTATGTATATTCAAACCGAACTAATAGCAGACTGACAAGGCCAGCAAACTACCATATCAATAGCCAAGGAATTAGAAAAAAAAACAACTCCTTATCTGGAAAGGAACTCGAATGTTTTAGGCCACTGACCTTGAAGTGTTGATAAGAAGAAGCGAATTGTACTTTAAAGGGAATATATGAAAGCTATCAGGCGCCCATTAAATGAGGCGTCTTGCCAATGTATTACCTGGGACACGGGAAATCTGAATTTGATGGAACTCCACGCGCTACATGCTGAAAACGTTCTGGTCCAAGAAAAGGAAAAACGGAAATTAAAGATGGAACAGCAAACACAAAAAGCTCAGCTTACTATGATGCAAATGGTCGCCCAGCCGTTGGAAGGAGGTGCTGCGTGAAAGGAAGGGCTGGCAGAGGTAAATCTGGCGGGTGCTTTGTTTGCAGAGCAATTGACCACTGAGTGAGGCAGTGCACGCCCAGACAGCCTGAATCGGCCCTGGAGACTGGGCAGCAGGGTGACTCATGCAGGAAGGCTGAGGTGGAGGTGGGCAGCCCCAAAGTTACAGGTAAACCTCTTTGCTTTATGCTTGGCAACGAATACTCGCTTATGCTCATGTCGTCTACTAACCTTATGGGCACTGAAACATGTCCCACCTCTATACTGAGCACTGAGTTTACGAAGCGTGAACTATATTTTCAGTACAACGATGACACATATAAGTCAATGCTTACATCTATGTTATATGTGGAAGGTGCACCTCTTACATTTTTGGAAGATACAAGGGCAACATATTCAGGTCATAAATCAAGGCAGTTCAGAGAGTCGACGCAAATGAAGATGAACGGAAGCTTCCTGAACTCAATGGGTGCGACAGGAGTCGTGACACGAGAGAGATTTACCGCACACCTATTGTGCGAAACCATTAATGGGGAAAAATTCCAATTCTCATTTCTGTTATCGGAATTCTGTTCTTTAAATCTGATGTCTCGGCATCTCATAGTGAGACTGGGGTCGGATTTGCGCAGTACCCCGATGGGCTTGTTATAATACAAAAAGAAGATTTAATAGTGCAGGCTGGAAAATACGAATCACGACCGCTGAAGCATGTCAGAGGGCAATAGGTTCCGTGAGCGATTCACTCACCCAGGAAGCAAGTAGCCATGTTAATCCCATTAACACCGATTTTCTTGCTGGAGATATGCTGCACTGCACAGCACACATACACCGCGATGGTCCTGCCAAATCATTACAGAAGGATTGGTTCATGAGATTGGTTAAACCAGATCAGTTGTTATTGTGCCAGTTTTATTAGAATGATCACAGATGTGCTGTCACTTTAAACTTTTTTAAGTATCTGTGACGGTAAGTAGACCTTGTTTTTTTGATGTGGAAGGCTATTTTCCTCACGGATCATTGGCGAAGGCATCCAGTGACAGGTGTCAGAATTTGGGACAATGAGTACGACAGGCACAAAAAACGAAAGATTGTATCTTCAGGGTCAGTGTGGTTATCTGCTTCAATGCAGTTATAAGGACGTATACGAAGATACTAAATTGGCTAACTCAGGCAGACAGGGCAGTCCAGGTAATCCCCACCAGGAGTGTCGTCTGGCGTTTACCTATGGTGGATGTCTCGGACCCAAGATTAAGAAGGGTCCCAACTGATTTCAGGGCAAAAGGCAAACACGATGTGGGGCTCATACGAACCCTTAAGGATAACCCCGAAGTCTGAGTATCATCCTTGCAAAGCAAAAGAGCCGTTAAAACCCGAGGCTGTGCAAGGAATTACCCCAGTCTTTGAATCGCTCTTATAGGCTGGAGTGATAATCCCCCGTGAATAATCACTGGTGAGAACACCCATTTTTTTCGTTCAAAAAGACAAACATTCCAGGCGAATCGGGGGAATGGAGGTTTGTTCATGACTTGCAGGTTATCCAGAATGCTGTTGATCCGCACACCCCAAATGTTCCCAACCCCTATATTATATTGGCTCAAATTCCACCGGATGTAAATGGCTCACTTGTGGATTTAGCAAATGCCTTGTTTTGTGTACCGTTACACGCCGACAGTCAATTCTGGTTCACTTTTCCATTCAAAGGAAAATAGTATACTTTCACGTGACATTTTCAAGATTACTGTGAGTCCCCACCATAATTAACGAGGCTCTACACAGGAGTCTGGAGAGTCTTGTTTTAACCGGGGTGGTCAGCGCTTCTGCAGCATGTAAACGAATGCTTAATCGCAGCATCAACAGAGAAACAATGTGAGAAAGGTAGGCTTGGGATGCTCTGCCATCTAGTCTAGCCTCAGGCGACTGACTGTGTGGAGTTTGCACGTTCTCCCCGTGTCTGCGTGGGTTTCCTCCGGGTGCTCCGGTTTCCTCCCACAGTCACAAAGATGTGCAGAGTCAGGTGAATTGGCCAGACTAAATTGCCCGTAGTGTTAGGTATGGGGTAAATGTAGGGGTATGGGTGGGTTTCGCTTCGGCGGGTCGGTGTGGACTTGTTGGGCCGAAGGGCCTGTTTCCACACTGTAATCTCATCTAATCTAATCTAAAATCTAATCTAATCTAAAACTACAACTTGTGGAACAACAGTTGAAGTTCTTAGGTCACTTAATATCTGAACAAGAGAGGGTCATTGGTCAAGACAGAGTTCAAGCAAACCAGCAAAATTCAAAGCCTCACATGAGGAAACAATTGCTATCCTTTTTGGTCATGTGATCCTACTTAGAATGTTTAACCCGCATTACGCAACCCTTCAGGCGCCCAAAAGTGACATAGCTCATGGTTCAGGTTTGCAGAGCTGGAGTCTGTTGCAGTGACCCCTGAGGCCTAGAGTGCCTTTGTTGAATTGAAATGGCACTCCAAACTACACCGACACTGGGATTCCAAATCCAAACAAGCCTTTTGTACAAACAGTGGATGAGAAGAGTGCGTGCATGACATCTGTGCTGATGCAGAATTACGTGTGGAAAATTGAGGCCAGTAGCTTATTTCTCACCTCAACTTAGATCCCGTAATGGCAGGATTGCATAAATGCCTTCGTGTCGTGCCTGCATTTGAAAAGGCTGTTGTAGCTTCCAGGGACATAGTCGGCTTTGTTGAATTAAACCGACTGGTCCCTCATGCAGTATCCTTACTGCTTTCTGAGCAAAACACAGCACACATGTCGGCAGCACGTTGGCTCACATACAATGCTATGCTACTGGAGAAGCCTAACATGTCAATAAAGCGATGTAACGTCCTTAATGCTGCTTGTCTTCTCCCCACAAAAGGAGACGGAGACCCACATGACTGTGTCGCTGTAATTAATGACATTTGAAGCCCGAGACCAGACTTGTAGGATTCACCAATTTAGAATCTGGATACGGCGTTTTATTGTGGATAGGTCAGCATTCAGAAGCAAAGAGATAGCCCAGTGTCTGGTATGTTGTAGCAACTACCCACGAGGCAGTCAAAGCGGGATCACTTCCTTCTCATCTGTCAGCGCAAGCAGCAGAGCTGATTGCCTTGATTGAGGCGTGTAAATTGGCCGAAGGAAGAACAGTGAATATTTACATCGACAGCAGATATGCATTCGGGGTTGTACATAATTTTGGATCCCTGTGGATAAGCAAGGGCTTCTTGACCTCCACTGGAAAGCCAATCACATAACATGGCCTGATTTCTGACCTCCTCAAAGCAGTCCGATTGCCGAAATCAATCACTGTATGTACATGTGAAGCCCACAGGAAAATTTATGATTCAATTTCTCAAGGCAATGAAAATGTAGATTGAGCGGCAAGGACGGCAGACAATCAGCCGCCAAGTGATCAGTTTGACATTTGTATGTCAAATATTTGTAATCCAAAGCAGACTTATGGGAGTTACAGTCGCAGGCCACATCGAAGGAGAAGCGTGAATGGACAAGGGCAGGGTGCAGAATGAGGGAATGGGTGGGGTGTGGCCTGGTAAACCCTGTCTACCACGATCTTTATTCCCTTTCTATGCCAAAGTAACACACGGTAAGGACCATGTGTCAAAAGTGGGGATGGACGACAATTTTTCAGCACGCTGGTACAGAAAGGGATTTACTTATAACTCATAAAAAAATGTGAATAGTCTGTTATCTATGCCACTAATAATGTGGGGAGGGGAATACAAATGAATCAGGCAGAACACTCCCAATCCCAAAGACCCTTTGAACATTTACAGATGGATTTTATTGAACTAACACCCAGCGAAGGGAAAAGGCATTGTCTGGTAATAGTTGATATTTTCCCAAGGGGTGGAAGTGCTCCCACGTCTAAACAGGATGCCAGTGCAGTAGCTAAGGCTTTGCTAACTGAAATAATTCCGAGATGGGGCATCCCTGAAAGGCTAATCAGCGACAATGGAAAGCCATTTATAAATATTGCCCTACAGCAGATCAATGGTTACTTGTGAATAAAGGTGAGGCAACATTGTGCCTATCACCCAGGGAGCGGTGGGGCAGTGGAAAGAGAGAAAATTACCCTTAAAAATAAATTGACAAAATATTGTGAGGAACTAGAGGTGACATGGACAAAGGCATTTCCAATTGTGCTAATGTATATGAAGGAGAGGAAGAGTAAATCTTAGGACGTTTGAGATTTTGTTTGGAAGGTGGCTCAATACAGGAATTGGCCCAAGACCGATTGTAAGACAGGTAACAGACCACTGTGAGGACGAGATGTTATGTTACGGTATAAAACTCTCCACACTTCTGTCTCAAATACAGAATCAAAAGAAGGGCAGCACTACCCCAACCGACAGAAGGGAAGATGCACAATCTAGAACCTGAAGACTGGATAGTGGTGAAAGACTTCAGGAGCAAAAGCATGAAGGCGAGGAGCTGGCTGGGATTGTTCCAAGGGCTCCCTACAACACAGACAGCTGTTAAGATCGCCGAAAGAGCCACGTTGATACACGCCAGCCATTGCAAACGTGTAGCTGACATTGAGGAGACATTGGACAACACCGGATCCAAATAAGTGTAAGTAGTGATTAGTAGACTCATAGAAATATGGGGCTGCATGGCAGGATGAGTCGTGAAGGCAGGGGTGTCTGGGATACGCAGTCGGTAATCTTAACCAAGGATGTTCAGTTGACATTTACATGCCACCCAGGCCCGTTTGGTAACCAAGACGATTATAAATAAGTCACTAAATATTTACGCAGAGATCCTTGTGTACCCAGTTACTGGCACTTAGTACTATCCACCACGGCTACAGATACACCTGACACGGGATATCGCTTTCCTGTTATCAAGGAAGGAGGTGCCATGGCAAGGGTAATAATAACCAAGATTCAGAAGAGCGATGACGAAGCCTGGTGGTGTGGAATAGATAGACCCTTCTCCGATATCCATAGACAGATGAATATAGTGGTACAGCCTCGCACCCACCCCACCCGAGATGCAGTGCAGAAGGTCCTCCAAGAAATAGTAGCTCCTGGACTCGAAAAGATGAATGTTCAATAACCCGAACTGCAGATGGGCGGAAAGGCCTTTTCCTAGCGGACAGAAATGGAAGAAAGAAAGAAACTGATGTGCAGCTAAAATGATCACAAATGAAAAAAAAAAAAGTGGATTCATTGAGAAAACTTACAGCGACATATTTCACTTTCCGTGGAAGTCTACTGTTAAGGACTCAGTGCTCTCACTGCTGTAGCAATGCGAGATTTCCTCTGAACGTTTATGTTGTTGACAACCTTCCCAAAGCAGGGAATGTTGTATGGAATTGGCAATTAATCGAGTATTGTCACAAACAGGGATTCAGACTAGCATAAAACAAAGAAGTGCGAATCCTGGAAATCTGAATCAACAACAGGAATTGACAGAGAAACTCTGCAGGCCTGACAGCATCTGTGGAGACAAAGAGATTTAATGTTTCATATCACAGATTCAGGCTACTTATGCTTTTTATTGTTTTATTGCCTGGGTAATTGTCAATTTCACTTCGCGAAACAGCATACTTACCAGAATCTCTCATTAGCTGACAGACGTCATGTGTAAAAATGCAAAATTCCTTTATCGGCTGTAATGCTGTTGCTGTTGCTCTGAGGTGGTGAAAGGCTGGCCTTCATTACCTTTTTCTTCGCCTTTATGTCAATGAGCAGCCATAGTGAATGGAGAATTTCTGTTTGTCTCCCTTTGTGTCTCTGTACCATCTCACTCTCTTCTACATTCTCCCACTGTCTGTCCGTCAATATCCCTCATTTTTCATTTCTACTCTTGGAAAAGTGTTAAAATAGGAGGCTGTTCCGTGACTTTCTCCGCCCCCCACCCCCACCCCCCTCCCCCCCACCTCCCCCCCCCCCCCCGGCCAGAGTGTGTAGAACTGGGCTCATAGTCTCCAAGCAATGTCTGTGTTACTTAGGTCTGAGATCAGATGACATTTGTTCACTCAAAACGTTATGAGCTTTTACAATTCTAAATAGTATTCGTAATAGACCAGACAATAAAGCATTTTCACTCCAATTATAGGATTTCTATGATGCCATTGCCGTTTGCCTAAAATCAATGAATGGTGACAGCAGACAATGAGAGCAATTATCTCATTGGATGCGTTATTACTACAACATTGTCCTGCAAGTCTGCAGTGTCTCCTGCGTCTCTTCATTATTCCCAAAAAAATTGAAAAGACGGACGGAGAATAATAGTAGAAGAGATAGACAAATCCTTGTCGAACATAGGAAAAAGAGCTCTGCGTTGAATTAGCAGGATAGAACATAGATTAATGGGTCCACATCAGGCGGTAGGGCTTGGTAGCAGGAAATAACAACGGACTGAGCTCAAACACAAGAAGCATGCTGAGCCGTCACTTTCGCGATGTTGGATAAACAATACGGCTTTTACAAAAAGTTTAAACAATGAACTTTCAAAGTAAAGAACATTTGACAGCATTTGACACCATTAATGCCTGATTATTACCATATGCTTTAACTGACGAAACCACATACACTGTTCTTCAAATCAATAAGGGCATTTAATCAAGTATATGATCACAGTTAATCGAACCACCTTTCTGTAATAAGGCTGTTCCGCTTGTGCAGGAAAGAAGTTCACAGCTGGTGACTGTCCACTGAAAATGTACAGGAAGAGGCAATCTCTTCTTGCTTTGATTTCAAACGGATGCCTTCACCTCTTTAACCTGACAGGATAAACAGTATGCGTTCATCATCCCTGGGCCGATTTACCATGTGAATATGCACAGAGGGAAACTCATACCAAGAGACCAGGGTAATTGTGGTGAATTTACTAAGAGTGGTGTGTGAGTCGGTGTAAACAGTGGGCAGTAAGGGCTAAACCATTAGCACTGACATTGATCCTTGTCCCAACAGCTCCTCACTCACTTTCTGCCTCATTCATCCCAGTCATCATTGACTTTCAGTTTATCCTACTTTCCCTTCGAAACTTAACGCTTGTTCCGGACCACTTTCGGGTGTCCACTTGGAAACTGCAGCTTTTCCAAACGAAATTCTGGAGAATGCACGTCACTCTTTGGGATAGGCTTCACTGCCCAACCATAATTACTCAAGAGATTGAGATGGTAAGTTACTTTACTTCGTCCTCGAAGTGCTCAACACAATGATACAGCCATGATGTCGATAGGGAGGGAGTTCCAAGAATTAGACATAGCGACATTGAATGAACAGCGAGATAGTTTCAGCCCAGAAAGGCGAGATCCTTAGAGGGGATTTGCAGTGACAATTTATTCGTGTATGTGCTGCCATGGCAGCCAGAGGATGTGGTGGAGGCTCGTACAATTGCAACATTTAAGAGGCATTTGAAATGGTATATGAGTAGGAAGGGTTTGAAGGGATATGGGCCGTGTGCTGGCAAGAGGGACCAAATTGGGTTGGGATTTCCGGTCAGCATGGGCAGGTTTAAACTAAGGGTCTGTTTCCCTGCAGTACATCTCTATGACTCTATGATTCCAGTTGGATGCAATCAATCACTGGATTCCTTCTGGCAGAACCGGGTCTGTGCTCTCTGTGGAAGCAGAAAATGGTTTTCAATCAGATTAGCCACAAGAAGCGAAATAAATCTTCATTTCCTGACTTGGAATTTTATCCAGGCCTGGGCGATTCAAACCCAGACTCTGAAGCAGGGACTCCACTGAAGTTGACAATAACCCTTTCGGCCGAACCTGCACAAACTCTTGTGCCTATCGTTCTTTGTCCCCACATTTTGAAGCACCGGTACTTGCCGTGGGTGGTGAAGGAGCTAACTACTGCCTCGCAGAAAAACCGTGGGGTCAGAGACCCGATCGATCTGTCATGCAGCGGGGATTGCATTGCTCAGAACAGACGTGTTTGCTGTGTTGGACTGAAATTGAGCTCGATCACACACAGATACGGAGTAACAGCTGCCAGCAGATGTGGAGATGGTTGGGACGGTTTTATTCGCACTCTGGGAAAAAGACTGGATCCTAAATTCGGGGGAGCTAAGTGTCACAGATAGAAGGCTGAAAATTGGTTTTGGAACGATATGAGTCATGACCGAATGGCGGGCAGACCAGATGGGCTGAAAGCTCTGACTGTCCTCTGGTCTCTGGCCATCCAGTATCTAAGGAAATAGAAACAGAGTTAATCGTGCATTTCGAAGTCCTCCTCTCATAGCTCGGTGAGGTGAGAGATGGAACAGATCTGCTATTAAATTTTGAGACTGGGAGAATGTTTGGAGACGGAGTAATAAAAGAGAAACTGAATATATAAGAATAACTAGGGTAGGAATAGGTCCAGTCAAGGATAGTAGTGGGAAGTTGCGTGTGGAGGCTGAAGAGATTGGGGAGACACTGAATGAATACTTTTCGTCAGTATTCACTCAGGAACAGGACATTGTTGTCGATGTGAGTACCGAGTCACAATTAAGTAGAATGGATGGCTTTGAGGTATGTAGAGAAGAGGTGTTGGAAATCCTGGAAAGGGTGAAAATAGATAAGTCCCCTGGGCCTGATGGCATTTATCCTCGGATTCTCTGGGAAGCAAGGGAGGAGATTGCAGAGCCATTGGCCTTGATTTTTATGTCCTCGTTGTCTACAGGAGTAGTGCCAGAAGATTGGAGGCTAGCAAATGTGGTTCCCTTATTTAAGAAGGGGAGTAGGGATAACCCTAGTAACTTAGGCCGGTGAGTCTCACTTCTGTTCTGGGTAAAATCTTAGAGAGAATTGTAAGGGATAGGATTTATGAACATCTGGATAGGAATAATGTGATCAAGGATAGTCAGCATGGTTTTGTGAAGGGCAGGTCGTGCCTCACAAACCTTATTGAATTCTTTGAGAAGGTGACTAAGGAGGTGGACGAGGGGAAAGCAGTAGATGTGGTGTATATGGATTTTAGTAAGGCGTTTGATAAGGTTCCCCATGGTAGACTACTGCAAAAAATACGGAGGTATGGCATTGAGGGTGAGTTGGAGGTTTGGATTAGGAGTTGGCTGGCTGGAAGAAGACAGAGGGTAGTAGTTGATGGCAAAGGTTCATCTTGGAGTGCTGTCACTAGCGGTGTTCCGCAAGGATCTGTTTTGGGACCATTGCTGTTTGTCATTTTTATAAATGACCTGGAGGAGGGGTTAGATGGTTGGGTGAGCAAGTTTGCGGATGATACGAAAGTCGGAGGAGTTGTAGACAGTGAGGAAGGATGTGGCAGGTTACAGCGGGATATTGATAAGCTGCAGAACTGGGCAGAAAGGTGGCAAATGGAGTTCAATGTATCTAAGTGTGAGGTGATTCATTTTGGTAAGAGTAATAAAAAGATGGGGTACTGGGCTAACGGTCGGATACTTGGTAGTGTGGATGAGCAGAAAGATCTTGGTGTCCATGTACACAAATCTTTGAAAGTCGCCACCCAGGTGAATAGTGCGGTGAAGAAGGCATATGGCGTGCTGGCTTTTATTGGTAGAGGAATTGAGTTCCGGAGTACTGAGGTAATGTTGCAGTTGTATAAGATTCTGGTGCGGCCGCATCTGGAGTATTGTGTGCAGTTTTGGTCCCCATACTATAGGAAGGATGTGGAGGCACTGGAACGGGTGCAGAGGAGGTTTACCAGGATGTTGCCTGGTATGGTAGGAAGATCGTATGAGGAAAGGCTGAGGCACTTGGGGCTGTTTTCATTGGAGAAAAGAAGGTTTAGGGGTGACTTGATAGAGGTGTACAAGATGATTAGGGGTTTAGATAGGGTCGACCGTGAGAATCTTTTTCCACGTATGGAGTCAGCTATTACAAGGGGGCATAGCTTTAAATTAAGCGGGGTGGGGGGGGGGGGGGTAGGTATAGGACAGACGTTAGGGGTAGATTCTTTACTCAGCGAGTCGTGAGTTCATGGAATGCCCTGCCAGTAGCAATGGTGGACTCTCCTTCATTATGGGCATTTAAACGTGCATTGGATAGGCATATGGAGGATAGTGGGCTAGTGTAGGTGAGGTGGGCTTGGATCGGCGCAACATCGAGGGCCAAAGGGCCTGTACTGCGCTGTATTCTTTTATGTATAAAGTTGAGAGTCAGGAGATATTCAATAAAAAAGGTAGACGGAGATGGACATGGAGAAATAAGTGTCACTGGCCTTGAAGATTTAACTCGGTTTTCCATTCCAAGATTCTACCAGACCTGCTGAGATTTTCCCGCAATTTCTTTTGTTGGTACTGAAACAGAAGGGAGAAGTGTGATCCTGGACCAATCAGCTATGTCTGCTCTGTGGACGTTTGAATTCCCTGTTCGAACAAATCACTTCTGACCCACACGGAAACCTCACTATCCTGCGTCACCCCCACCTCTGTTGCTGACAATAAGCTGTTCATGCCGTAAACCCATATGGGTACACAACAGCATCATGTACCGAGTGAATTGGGAAAATTTCAGGGAGAGTTCCATTCGGTTTCCATCAGAGCATTCTCATTCAGTTAATTATATTGCAGCACCATTTGACATGCAGCTGTCACTGTCATGTGGCCATTCGCATTCGACGTCTCTGGACATTTTGGTTGGGGCACGTTTGGAATGGTAACTCACGTTTTGGAAGAGACATCGTTTATAGCATATTCGGCTGAACTGGTAACCTTGTCTCTTGCACCTGCAGTACAGTGGAGACAGTTTTCACTCAGAAACCAAGAGATGATCAAAATCGGAGGAAAAAAATGTGTCAACAAAACCTGCCTCAGCGAGCGAATTCGCTCTTGCAACATTAATGGAGAGTGGCAAACCGATTAGCAAACACCAGCCCCCTGCGTGGGTCTCGACCCCACATCATTGAGATTAAAGGTCTCAAGCTCTACCGACTGAGCGAACCAGGACAGGATTGATGTTGGTTAATTTATGATTTCATACTGAGTTTAATTCAGCTGACACGGCAATTTTCAAAAATCTCGTTCATTCCTCCCCATTTCAAATAACATTATTCAAGTCTTTCAAATCTCCGATTTATTCCTTCAGACCATTACAATCTATTTAGGCCTTGCCCTGGGATTTACGATTTTCTGCTAATATGTTCATATTTTGACCCTGATCCTTAGGTCGCCGAACTGATTCCCAGACACTCTGGCAGACTGCCAGTCAATCGGGAAAATACCTCAGGAAACCAAATCATTTCTGATTAGAGTGTAGAGACAGAGTCCTCACAATTCAACACTTTCTTTGTTCTACCTGCCTACAAAGTTTACCACTTCTAATATTCGAGACAGTAATTCTGATTATAAAATGTTTTAAAAACAGGAACAATCTTCTGAAGCCATTTCCAATTTGAATTCGAATTTTTTACCCTTTCACACCGTAACAGCCGTTCCTGAGGAAGGAGTTTCCATTAGGTGTGTCCCAGGGCTGGGCAGGAAGCCGCTGATTGAAACTGCAGTGGCCCCTTTCTGGTGGCAGCAGGGGTTTGTAGAGGGTGGGGTCACATTCTGCTGCACGTGACCGTCTCACTCACTGTGGACTCAGGGTAAATTTTGGATGAGTTCTCGTGGTTGTATTGTCAGTATATGGTCGGTCACAATACTTGATGTGAAATATTTGAGGCTCTGTGCTCTTTTTGGGCTCGGACAACCAACATTTCAGCCAAATGCTCTGACCATTTGGGACACAGCAACTGGCAGCAAAATTGTGCGTCTACACATTCAAACGCACAGTGCTCGAGAGGAAGTGGACAGCAGTCGTTCTCATTATTTTAAGAATCAGTTGCTCATGTTCCCGTGTTTATCGCAGAGAGGGTGAGAGACCCGAGGAGTAACAAACACACCCATAAAGCAATATCAGGACCTGTATAGTTCTGTCATAAGAAGCTGCCTGCAGTTGTTCTATTGCAAAGTTTGGTTTCAAACCCACGACGCAATAGAGACTGGACCCTAAACCCAGCACATTAAACCTCTCTGGATTAGTGGTGCTGGAAGAGCACAGCAGTTCAGGCAGCATCCGAGGAGCAGTAAAATCGATGTTTCAGGCAAAAGCCCTTCATCAGGAATACAGGGTTCTTCAGCACCACTAATGCTCAATCTGGTCTCCAGTATCTGCATTCATTGTCTTTACCTACATTAAACCACTCGGCGACGCTCCCTGACGATAACTAAGCGCCAAACCTGTCAAGACTAATGTTTCAGCATCGCTTCACTTCAGGCAATTTCCCCTGGCACTTTCTATGAATACCTTCGCATAATTAAAAAAATATTTACAACGATTTGAAAGGTTTGCACGGTGTGGACATGAGTGAGAAGCTGAATATTCTTCGACAGTTTTCCCCGGAGCTTCAGGCCTGAGGGATGTCCTTGGAAAAGTTTACAAGATCATGAGGTAGACGAGCAGAGAACATAGTCAATCTACACTTTTTCAGAAGTCACGTGAGTTTAAAGCGAGATAGCATCGGTTTTATGTGAGAGCAGTACAATTAGAAAGGGATGTGAGCGACAGTTGTTTTTAATACTGACATTTTTGCGCGTGTGGAATAAATTGCCACATTTAGTGGCAGATTTTGGTGCACTCACAACACTTCAAAGGCATCTAAATGGGTATGCAGGCAGGAAGTGTTCGGAGAGATAAGTGACAAATATTGGCAAATATGTTTAGATTAGTTACGGTCATCTGTTCAGCAGGTGCAAGTTGGATAGGAAGGTTTGCTTCCGTGCTCGGCAATTCTGTGACACTGCAATACCTGACAACAGTTTCAATAGACCACTTGCAAAAACGCATGCTGTTTGTTACTAAGTCAGCGTGTTTGAATTTTATTTTTTCTTGAGGCATAATGTTTTGAAATGACACAGAGAGGAATGTTTTCCAGGCATTTACAGACAATGACCATTCTCCTTGATACATTCCCAAGTTCTCCATCAAATAATTTCGTTGACTAAAAAAAACCTCACAAATCGTGTTATCCCCTCAACTCTCCAGTGAATCCAAAAACTGACAGCTCTTAACGTGGACAAGGTGCAAAACTCAAAAGGCAGAGTCATTATCAGACACACAAACTCATTACGTCTGTCTGTGAGGCAGTGCGAGACGTGTATGTTAAGAACTGTTCACACAAATAGCACCGAAACAATTCCAAACGGTGCTTGCCGACATTCTGGAGATTTAGTGCATTGCCATGTAACAGAAAGTCCTCAAGTAACATAAAACAAAACAGAAAAATGTACCATGCAAAGTGAAGATTACCAATTATATTCTCGATTAAATTAGGTCAACAATGCGCTGGTGCCTCCATCTGATCGAGCGAGCCAATCTCCAGGCTCCCTCACCAGGACAGTAATGAAGGAAATGAGAGAAATATAACAAAGTTTCACGTTGCGATTGCCCACCTTTTAGACACAACAACAAAAAACGAGGGAGCAGATTCAGTGCAGGATCTGGCTTCACAACAGCGGTGAAATAACGACGTCCACTCACTTTCAGGGAAAGCTGTGAACAACTCACATTGTCCAGAAGATGAATACACAGCGCGGGCTGTTTAGTTCCCATATTCTACTGCTGCCCCGACATTCATACGAAAATGTACCTTTCAAAGAGAGCGTTTGTAGCTGTGGAATGACAGTGGCAGCTGTTTCCCCTCGCTCATTACTGCCGCCCTTGGTAGTGTAGGGGCTGGTATTCTCATCTTACACGCGGTAGTTGAGTGTGCAATTCTCTGTTGTGGAAAAGCGGAGTGTTTTGGAGCAGAAACATGTGAAGTTCGGATGCTTCTGGAGTTCTTGTTGAAAAGTTCTGTGACGCGAGGAAGATGGTTTGCAGACTTTTCCTCACCTGTCTGGGTGACATTCTCAGCGCTGCAGAGGATCCTGTGAAGCGCTGCTCTCATGTTTTGGTACGAATTCATTTGGTTTCATTCCCGCTGCTTCTGTTTGTTGGGATTGCAGATTGGGTCCAATGGATGGAATCCGTGGATGAGTGCCCTGCTTCCAGGAATTGTCTGGCTGTCTTCTGCTTGCCCTGTCCTATTATTGTTGTGCTATTCTAGTCGAATGTGTGGCCCTTGCCGTTTGTACGTATTGCTACTAGGGACTGCTGGACTGACGCCCACACAAATTCTTTGCCAATAACCAATATCCACACATCTTCATTCGCAGATGCATGGCACAAAAGTCGCAACGAGGAAATGCTTTGAGGTAATTTTTAAATCATGCTTCCCTGTATTAAAAACAAATTCTGGAAAACAATATCCAGACTCCTCCGAACACTCGGACTTATGACAGCACAGAAACCGAGAGCCTCACTCAGACAACAACTCACGAGAAAACAAGGCCCAATACGCATCATGTGCAGGTCAAACGTGGTTGACGAGATTCCACGCTGGGACTGCACGAAACACGACATAGGAGGAAGAGGCTGACAACTAGAGAGCTGCATTCATAATTTCATCTGGACTGTAAACGCCTCGGACAGCTGTTCCTTGCAGTTATGCGCAGAATATTGAATGTCTCTGATTCCAGGGCTTGGAACTCGGATGATATAATCGTCTGCAACACTGGTTACTTCCTTGTTTGAGGTAACTCCTGATGGAACATACGTAACACTCTATTGCTCATTGAGAAATATATCCAAAATAGGAGCTCATAGCAACATTTCTGTTGTCTTTCTGGTGCTGTCCCTGACATGCCCTGTGGCACTGCACTTATTCTGTGTATCCTGAGGGTTCGGCACATGCTTCACGATCGTATTATGGGCAGTAATCTGCATTTTCGCTTCAATAATGGGTGTGTGAACCGGAGGTCCACCATTCTCGATGCTATTTTTCTCTTCTTATGCGCAACTGCAATACAGTAAAGGATCAATTAATATTGTAAGATGATATACAGAGGCCTGTGAAATATCGAAGTTTTAATGACATTTATGCAATGGGTAGAGATTACCTTGATTCAGGAAATAAGGATGTAAAGTCTGTTTGGCTGGAGTTGAGGAACAGTGAGGAATGAACTCACAAGCATGTGTAGTTTACAAGCCCACTCGCAGTAACCACAAAGCGAAATAAATCGTACAAGGAAAAAATATTGTGTGTGAGTGACAAAAATGGCAATAGTCATGCGTGATCTTAACTACCCATCTAAAACTCTCGGTTCCATTGTAAAAATGTTTGGGGAACCATAATCAAAAACATCCCTCATGTCCCATAAAACATTACGAGGGATATCTTGGTAATTGATTACTCGACTGGTGACTTAATTTTCCTATTTTCTTGGAAACCATCTCTTTAATTGTGAGCATCATAAAAGGCTTTCTTTTGCCACCAAGACATAAATATGTTCGTTTCATGTATAAGAACACTGAGACTCCTCTGCACTGCACATCTTTGCGTTTCTATCGATTTTAATAGTAGCGTGTCTTTTGATTCTTCCCAACAAAGTATATGACCTCGCATTCCCGACATGAAACTGCATCTGCCAAGAATACTCCAATTGGTGGCGGGAATCCTGAGGAACAGAATGTACATGTATTTGGAAAGACAAGGACTGATTCGGGATAGTTAACATGGCTTTGTGCGTGGGAAATCATGTCTCACAAACTTGATTGAGTTTTTTGAAGAAGTAACAAAGAAGATTGCTGAGGGCAGAGCAGTAGATGTGATCTATATGGACTTCAGTAAGGCATTCAATAATGTTCCCCATGGGAGACTGATTGGCAAGGTTAGATCTCATGTAACAGCAGTGGACCTAACACCGACAATTGTGGTACGCCGCCAGTACATGAACACCAAGAAGAACATGTTCCATTAACTACAACACTGTTTTCTATTGGCAAGCCAATTACTGATCAAAGCTGCAATCTCTCCCACAATTCCATTCCACCGCATTTTGTATAATAGCCTATTGTGGGGAACCTTATCGAACAACGTTCTGAAACCCATATACACCACATCAATCGGTTTACTGTAATCTCCCTGTTTGGTCACTTTGTCAAAAAAGTCAATAAGATTCGTTAGGCAAGGCCGACCCATCACAAAACCGTGCTGACTGTCCCTGATCAGATTATTCTTTTCCAGATGATCATAAATCCTATCCATAACAACCTTTTCCAACACGTTACCAACAACTGCAGTGAGACTCACTGGTCTGTATTTACCAGGGTTGTCTCGACGACACTTTTTGAACACGGGAACAACGTATGCTATGCTCCATTCCACAGGCACTATTCCTGTACCAAACGATGATTTGACGATCGATGCCAAAGGCTCATCAATCTCTTCCCTTGCTTCCCAGAGGATACTAGGACAGATCCCATCCAGCCCAGGGGACTTGTCTGTTATCACACTCTGCAGTATTTCTATCACCTAATCCTTGTGAAACACAATCTCTAGTACTCTGGACGCAAGTATCTCAGTATCTTCCTCGCCAACATTTTCATTTGCTATAGCGAACACTGTCGAAAAATATTTATTTAGCGCTTTCCCAATCTCCTCTGACTCCACACACAACTTCCCATTATTATCCTTGATTGTCTCAAATTTAACTCTCGTCATTCTTTTAACCCTGACCTACCTATGGAAAAGCTTAGGGTTAACCCTGATCCTATCTGCCAACAAGTTCACATGTCTCCTCCTGGCTCTTCTCAGCTCTCTGTTTAGATCTTTCCTGATATCGTTGGAACTCTCGAGCGCTCTAACTGAGTTTTCACATTTTGTCCTAACATAAGACTTCTCGTTCTTCTTGACCAGGGATTCCACTTCCTTAGTAAACCACGGCTCACGCATTCTATATCTTCCTCCCTGCCTGACAAGTACATACTTATCTAGGACACACAGGAGCTTTTCCTTGAATAAGCTCCACATTTTAATGTGCTCACCCCCTGCAGTTTCCTACCCCATTCTACGCTTCCTAAATCTTACCTAATCTTCCTAAATCGTGGGACTTGTGCCTCACAACACACTTCACATTCAACAACCAGATATACGAACAAATCAACGGAACACCCTTGGGCTCACCGATGTCGGGACTCACAGCAGAAGCAGTAATGCAAAGGTTAGAGCAGTCTTACCGCAAATTCAACCCAAACACTGGTTCAGATACGTGGATGACACCTTTGTAATCATTAAAAACACGGAAATAGAGAAAACACACAGGATCATCAACGCCACACTCACAGGAATCCGATTCACCAGAGAGGAAGAAAAGGGCAACCAACTCCCATTCCTAGATGTGATGGTACAGAGAACACCTAACGGAGAATTCACCACAAAGGTACACAGGAAAGCCACACACACAGACCAAGTCCTGAATTATGAGAGCAACCACCCCAACATACACAAACGAAGTTGCATCAAGACACTATTCAAAAGGGGCACAACACACTGCAGCACACCAGAACTGCAAAAAGAGGAAGAGGAACACCGATACAAGGTATTCGCCGAAAACGGATATCCTCGCAATTTTATCAACAGATGCCTAAGGGATAGACCACGGAAAGAGGACATGCCACAACCCAAAGGACTAGCCACACTACCACACATCAAGAACATCTCCGAACTGACAGCCAGACTACTGCGACCACTAGGACTCTTAACAGCACACAAACCAACAGCCACACTCAGACAACAGCTTACCAGAACTAAGGACCCGATACCCAACATGAGCAAAACTAATGTAGTATACAAACTCCCATGCAAGGACTGCACAAAACACTATATAGGACAAACAGGAAGACAGCTAACGATCCGCATCCAGGAACATCAAATAGCCAGGAAACGAAGCGACCAACTATGCGTAGTCGCCACACACACAGACGACAAGCAACATGAATTCGAGTGGGACAACACTACTATTATAGGGCAAACCAAACAAAGAACAGCCCGGGAATTCCCAGAAGCATGGCACTCATCCACAAACTCCATCAACAAACACATCGACTTTGACCCAATATACCAGCCACTGCAGCGGAGAGCTGAAACTGACAAGAGGAAGCGGCAAGGACAGGCCACTATAAATGCCGCACGAAACACCACAGAAGCGCTTCACAGGAGGATCCCAAGAACTGAGGATGCCACCTAGACAGGGGACGAAACGTTTCCAACAAAAACTTCCAGCTCGGCGAACAGAAACATATCTTTGTCTTGAGTGTTCCAGAGTTTTTCATTGTCCCAGAGTCCAGATGAAGTTTGCATTCCTCACGTACGTGAGCGAGAATGATTTCAATGTCTCAGATCAGTTCCTGTCCCGAGAACATCAGAGTCAATCTCCCGTCCTGTACTCGGTCCGACAGTTCACACTTCTTCATTCTCCTCTGATTCCATTTCCCAAAGAGTTTCTCAAGATTTCCAAAGCTGGAGCCTAAATTATATGGTTTGCTTCCTAAACATTTTTTCAACTGCCAGATGCCAATATTTTCACAGTATCTCTTCACAATCCTCTGGCTTGCACCATGTCCAGGGATGAGAAGTCCCGTTTGGTGGAGAGATTCCCGAGGCTGATAAATTTCACTTTGGAACAAAAATGGTGAAGTGGCGATTTCCTGCGGTTGTTTCTAATGATTGGAGAGGGAGCGGTGGGGAATGAGCACTTTGACGAGCAGGAGGAAGTGTTGCCACTGACCCGAGTCAGAGAACAGACGACAGGGATTAAAGGAATCTAATGAAAAGCAGCACTTCTGCTCAGGACGTTCAATAACAGCTGCAGAAACCCGATGTGTCGAGCAGTGTATCTGGAAAGAGAAACAGAGATAATGTTTTAAATATGGAACATTTCTGATGAAGAACTCGAGTTTCCCAAGTCTAATCAAATTACCGGCCTGGTTCACAAAATTGTTTTTCTGAACTTTGAGCGAAAATTGTACCAGCAGGAAAGCATCCATAATGTAGCCAGCAGGATTCGAACCTACATGGGGAAACCCCAATGGATTTCTAATCCATCGCCTTAACCACTCGACCATGACTACAGACTGCTTAGGTGCGTTGAGCATTGACCAAATCAGCCGTGATCTCATTGAAACCTCTCGTTGACTTGATGAGCGAAATGCTTCCATCTCCTTTCATACCTTTGCTGTCATTTGTCAGGTGCGAGACACCAATGTAAAAGAAGAAAAGCACAAAGGTAGGAAAAGATATTTGCAGGCAAACTGAGTCAAAATTATTTATTGAAAGGAAAATCACACTTGGCAATTTGCCATATCTCTTTGCGAACATGACCAGCAGCAGTAAGCAAAGGAGCTATTGATCTGAGTATTCTCGGACCTGAAGCAAACAAAGTTTAGTAACATATTCATTTATTTTTCTGGCGAACGAAATGATCTTTCCTGATGGTTACAATGAAAGAGATGGTTCCCAATAAAAGACAGAGATTAATTCGCATGTAGATATATTTCAATGTGACACGATTCATTTTCAGTCCCTAATTAACCCAGAGATGGAGGAGGTGAGTTACTTTTCTTCACTCTTCAACTCCTCAGCACGGAGGTACAAACATGAAACCGCTAGAGATGGAGTTCTTGAATTGGGAACCAGAGACACTGAAGAAACTAGGCAAAAGTGAGGACTGCAGATGCTGGAAACCTGACCTTAGATCAGAGTGATGCTGGAAAAGCACAGCAGGTAAGGCTGCATCCGAGGGGCAGGAGAATCGACGTTTCTGTTGCCAGTCATGCTCCGCTGCACAAACAATTTTCGTTTTTGGCTCAGATTTCCAGCACCTGCAGCTATTTGTTTTATGTTAACCTTCATAATGTTTTGGACAAAACCAATGACCTGCCAGCATCGGAAAATCGGCAGAAATACTGGTACACCGATATGTTTGCTGAACAATACAACCATTCCATGAGCGGGAATACGATCCGGGCCACAGTGCTGAGAATACCGAATCCTCACAAGTAAATAACAAGACCAGGCGATAGATACTATCGTATTTGGTGTAAATAAAACACCCTGTCTGAACATTTTCGTTGCAGAATTTTTTCAAATTGTATTCGAAGATTTACAAAGTGGGAAAAGGCCATTCCGCCCGTGTGCATTGCGGCTAATTAGAGAGCCATCTTTCCGAGTCGCAGTTTCGAACTTTGGCTCAAAGTCTCGTGTGTTCTAATGTTTCCAGGTCAAATGTCAATGAGTTTATCCTATGTTCTTATATGGCACAATAATGGGACAGAAGTATAACGAATTGTAACTCTTTTGAGGAACTCATGCTCATTTTCACCCATAGAGGGAGACACACCAGAAGAAACCGCCAAACTGACGGAGGTGTCCGTTGTGGAGAGCTGGAATTTGAAACAGACAATAGGACAAATGCAAGCTTTACATGCGGAAACACAGAGGCGATGTCCCGAGAGAACTTCACAGGGGAGCGTCAACGTACAACACGGTGAAAGCGAAACAGTCCCCCTTGAACCAGGTAGGACTCGAACCTACAGTCTTTTGATCCGAAGTCAGACGCGTTATCCATTACGCCACTGGCCCAAGAGACAAGCTGGCACTTGGCAGAATGTCGATATGTAATGCCATGGACTTTCACGGAATCAGAATTAAAAAGGTGAACAAGCAGCGAAGATAATCACCAACATTGCTTCACTTCGAAGTTTCCAATTTGTGAAGCAGTGCCTTTCACTGGCAAAAGTGAAACATTTGTCCTCAGCTGCCTGCTTCAGGGTCGCGTCCTTCTCTGCTGGAAGTTTCCATCGTTTTATTCACAGTCACGACGCGATTTCATGATCCACTCCAGTGAAAAAGTGTCATGGTGTCGTCCAAACAAGACCCTGCAGAAACTCGGCGAGAAACCTCTGGTCATTTCGAGCTCTGGATGTGGAATTAGACGAGATGCGTGACACCTTTTATTGGCGCCGCCACTTCACTGAAATTAGCGGCTCAAAACGAGTCGTTGTTAGCATCAGCTTGATTTGTACCTTCCTGCAGTGCATTTGCTGAACAAAATCAGATCGCTCCCATCCGGCCCAGCTGACTTATCTATTTTCACACTCTGCAGTATTTCTAATATCTCTTTCTTGTGAACCTCAATCTCTTCTCGTCTAGATGCAAGTAGCTCTGTATCTTCCTCGCCAACATTTTCATTTTCTATGGCGAACACTGTCGAAAAATATTTATTTAGTGCTTCCCCTGTCTCCTCTGACTCCACACACAACCTCCCACTATTATCCTTGATTGTCCCAAATTTAACTCTCGTCATTCTTTTATTCCTGACATACCTATGGAAAGCCTTAGGGTTAACCCTGATCATATCTGCCAACAACTTCTCATGTCTCCTCCTGGCTCTTCTCAGCTCTCTTTTTCGGTCTCTCCTGATATCGTTGGAACCCTCGAGCGCTCTAACTGAGTTTTCACATTTTGTCCTAACATAAGACTCTTGTTCTTCTTGACCAGGGATTCCACTTCCTTAGTAAACCACGGCTCACGCGTTCTATATCTTCCTCCCTGCCTGACAGGTACATACTTATCTAGGACACCCAGGAGCTTTTCCTTGAATAAGCTCCACATTTTAATGTGCTCACCCCCTGCAGTTTCCTACCCCATTCTACGCTTCCTAAATCTTACCTCATTGCATCGTAATTTCCCTTCCACCAGCTGAAACTCTTGCTTCGTGGAGTACACCTATTCCTTTCATTCACGAAAGTAAACCTGAGAGAATTGTGATCGCTGTCTCCAAAGTGCTCACCTACTTCCGAATCTAAAACCTGGCCAGGCGCGTTACCCAGTACTAAATCGAAAGTGGCTTCGTCCCTTGAAGGCATGTGTACGTACTGTGTCAGGAAGCCCTCCTGCACACACTGGGCAAAAAATGACTCACCTATCGTACTCGTACTGTAGTGATCCCAGTCAATATTTGGATATTGTCTTGAGTGTTCCAGAGTTTTTCATTGTCCCAGAGTCCAGATGAAGTTTGCATTCCTCACGTACGTGAGCGAGAATGATTTCAATGTCTCAGATCAGTTCCTGTCCCGAGAACATCAGAGTCAATGTCCCGTCCTTTACTCGGTCCTACAGTTCACACTTCTTCATTCTCCTCTGATTCCATTTCCCAAAGAGTTTCTCAAGATTGACAAAGCTGGAGCCTAAATTATATGGTTTGCTTCCTAAACATTTTTTCAACTGCCAACTGACAATATTTTCACAGTATCTCTTCACAATCCTCTGGCTTGCACCATGTCCAGGGATGAGAAGTCCCGTTTGGTGGAGAGATTCCCGAGGCTGATGAGTTTCACTTTGGAACAAAGATGGTTAAGTGGCGATTTCCTGCGGTTGTTTCTAATGATGGGAGAGGGAGCGGTGGGGAATGAGCACTTTGACGAGCAGGAGGAAGTGTTGCCAGTGACCCGAGTCAGAGAACAGTGGACAGGAATTAAAGGAATCTAATGAAAAGCAGCACTTCTGCTCAGGACGTTCAATAACAGCTGCAGAAACCCGATGTGTCGAGCAGTGTATCTGGAAAGAGAAACAAAGATAATGTTTTAAATATGGAACATTTCTGATGAAGAACTCGAGTTTCCCAAGTCTAATCAAATTACCGGCCTGGTTCACAAAATAGCTTTTCTGAACTTTGAGCGAAAATTGTACCAGCAGGAAAGCGTTCATAACATAGTCAGCAGGATTCGAACCTACGTGGGGAAACCCCAATGGATTTCTAATCCATCGCCTTAACCACTCGGCCATGACTACAGACAGCTCCGGTCCGTTGAGCATTGACCAAATCAGCCGTAATCTCATTGAAAGCTGCCGTTGACGTGATAAGCTGAATGCTTCCATTCTCCTCTCCCACCTCTGCTGTGAATTGTAAGGTGCGAGGCACCAACGTAAAGGAAGAAAAACATAAAGTTAGGAAAAAATATTTGCAGCCAAACTGAGTCAAAATTATTGATTGAAAGGACAATCCCACTTTGGCAATTTGCTAGATCTCTTTGCAAACATGACCAGCAGAGCTGATCAAGAGAGGTATTGATCTGAGTGTTCTTGGACATGAAACAATCCAAGGTTAGTGACATATTCATTTTTTTTTTCTGGCGAAGGAGCTGGTCTTTCCATATGCTCACAATGAAAGAGATTTTTCCCAATAAAAGACGGCAAATAAGTCCCATCTAACGCTGACACCATCGTGAGCGCTGCTGTTTCACAATACCACAGAGTCAGGGTCAATTCCCGCCTCATGCAACTGAATGTGTGGAGTTTGCACATTCTCCCCGTGGCTGCGTGCACTTGCTCTGGTTTTCTCCCATAGTCCAAAAATGTACCGGTTAGGTGAAATGGTCGTGCTAAATTGACGTGGTGAATGGAGAGGAATGCATTGGGCTGGGGCGGGTCGGTGTGGAGTTGCTGGGCCGAAGGACCTGTTTCCATATTGTAAGTATTCTAATCTACGGTAATCAATGGCCAAGGTATGACCCACGTTGTTCGATGGGGCATATATGACTTTTCGATTGTTTTTCTTCAAAGTTTCTTTACAATTCAAACGGGAGTGGAAGAAGGGAAATGAATGTCTCCCATAATTCTTGCCTTCTTTTAGCATTCACAGGCGGTATTTTTCCTGTACTTTTTTTTACACTGTGGTTACTGTTCATGTTCTTGTAAGCTACATCGGCTGGTTTCCTCTTTCCTCAATGTTCCTCATCTCTACCCAAACACATTTTCCATCCTTATCTCCTGAATCAATGTAATTTCTAACCATTGCATAATTGCCACGGAAACTGGGCTTTTCACACGCCTGTGTATGTCATTTTCCAATATTAATTGATCGTTTACTGTGTTGCAATTGCGCATGTGAAGAAGAAAACAGAAGAGAGGCAGGTGGTCCTGGGTTTCAAACGCACGTAATTGCAGCTAAAACGCAGCTAACTGCACACAATGCAATCACGGAAGCATCCACCGAACCGTCAGGAAGCACACAATAAGTACAATGCTGGATGCCATGTCAGGAATAGGACCAGAAACACAACAGAAATACGTCTCTTGGGTACTATTTTAACGCTTTTCTCAATCAGCTATCGTGTTTTACATATGTTCCATCGGGAGTTACCTCACACAAGGAAGTAACCAGTACTGCAGACGGTCATATAATCCGAGTCCCAAGTCCCTGAGTCAGAGAGACTCAGCGCCCTGTGTGTACCTACAAGAAACAGCTGTGCATGGGGTTTATCGGGTAACTGAACTGCATGAATGCAGCTCGATGGTCGTCTGTCTGCTTCTCCTCTATAGTTTTCTGTGCAGTCCCTGCGTGCAATCTTGTCAACTACGTTTGTCCGGCACAAGATGGGCATTGGTCGCTTGTCTCTGAGAGAGGCTGTTGGTTTATGTGTTGTCATAATTCCGAGTGTAAGGAGGAATCTGGTTGTCAGTTCCCAGAAACTGACTTTAATAAATGGAAGCGTGCTTTGTAACTTGCTGCGTGGCATATCCTCGTTGCGAAGTTCGTGCACTGCGAATCACGTTGCGGGACAATCCAATTTTGGCAAAGAATGTGTGTGGCAGTCACGAGTTGCCACGACCAGCTATCCCTAGTTGCAATAGGGACAAATGGCAAGAACTGCAAATTCGATTACAGCAGCACAAGGTTAATGTGACAGGGCAAACAGAAGGTAGCCAGAGGATTTCTGGGTGTAGGGCAATCACACAAGGTACCTTTTCATATGAAAGTCTGTACATCAGTAGAATCTGTAACCCAAGTAGTCTATGTTGGTTATTCATATTCCAGACAACTTGTGTTGTTCCCCGTTTATTCTGAAAGTGAATAGACATAGTTATTTCACCGTTATTTCGAAAGAAGATCCTGCATTGAATCTGTTCGACGTTATTTGATGCTGTGGTGAAAAGGTGGGCAATCGCGATGTGAAACGTTGCTATTCTTTCATTTCCTTCACGACTGTCCTGGTGAGGGAGAAAGGTGATCACCGGGGCATTGATGGCCTAATTTAATCACGGATACAATTGGAAATGTTCACTCTTATTGGTTCGTTGTTGTTCTGTTTTGTTTTATGATACTTGAGCACTTTCTGGGACTTGGCAATAAACTAAATCTCCAGTAGGTTTGGAATTGCCTCGCTGTTACTTGTGCGAGCGGTTCATGTCAGAGACGACTCACAGTGCCTCACAGACAGCACTTAAGCTTTGGTGTGTCTGATCATGGTACTGCCTTTTCAGTTCTGATTCTGTTCCACGTTAAGAGCTGTCAGGTTTTGGATTCGCTGGAGAGGAAAGTAGGTAATGCGATATGTGAGGTATTTTTCTTTAGCCAAAATCTTTGAAGACGAACTTGGGAAAGTGTCAAGAAGAATGGTCATTGGCAGCAAATATCCGGAAAACCTTCATCTCTGGATCGGTTGGGCCCATCCACCCTCCAAACAAAATAGCCAAACTCACTGAGGAACAAACATCATGCTTTTTTTTTTGCAAATGGTGTATTCAAACCGGTGCCGGTGGCTGGAGCATCTCAGAGTTGTCGAGCATGGAAACAAATCCCGCGAGCCAACTTGCCCTTGCTAAACAGGTTACCGAAATTAATCCATACATATCTCACAATATTTGTGCCTTATCTCTCCGAGGTCTTCCTGTCTATACACCCATTCAGATGCCTTTGAAATGTTGTGAGTGCACCAGACTCTGCCACTAAATGTGGCAATTCATTCCACACACAGAAAAGTTCTGTGTGAAAAACATGTGTCCAGCACATGCCTTTTAAATTTTTCCTCTCTCACATTAAATGTTTGCTATGTAGATTTGAACTCGCGTGTCTTGTGAAAAAGTGCTCCCTGACTATTTACTTTGTCTGTCTTCCTCATGATTTTATAAGCTTCTGAGAGGCCATATCTAAGCCCGGAAGCTCCTGGGAATCTGACGAAGCCTACAGTTTCGTTCTCACCTCCAAGCAGTGCAAACCTTGCAAATCCTTGTAAAGGTTTTCTAAACGTACCCTTGAAAGACGTGTGTCCAGCTGCAGCACTTGTTTGACCGCGTGGTCACTCTGGAGCTGCGGGTGGACTCACTGTGGAGCATCAGCAATTCTGGAGAGTTATGTTGCCTCCCAGGTGCTCAGGCCAGGGATGTCGCCCATCGGCTGAAGATCATTCGAAAAGGGGATCGTGAACAGCCAGTTGTCTTGGTGCATACAGGCACGAGATGAGGACCTGCAGGCAGAATTCAGGGAGCCAGGAGAGAAATTAAAAAGGAGGACCTCAAAGGTAGTAATCTCGGGATTACTGCCGGTGCCATGTGACTGCCAGCGTAGAAATGAATAAAAAAAGGCACGATGAACACGTGACTTGAGGAATGGTGCTGCAGGGCGGGTTTCAGATTTGTTGGACTGTGCGACCAGTTCTGGACAATGTGGGACTATAAGAAAATTGACGATCTACATCTGAACCAGATGGGAACGAATGTCCTTTCGGGAGTTTTTGCTACAGCTGTTGGGGAGGTTTTATACTAATGTGGCAGGGCGCTGTGAACCACAAGATTAAACAAGTCGGCAGTGAGGTGGAAACTGGAAACGCTAAGAATCAGGAAGATAACATTAAAAATGGGAAGAGTAGGCAGAGAGTAGATGAATGCAAAAGAACTGGTGACCTGAAATGCATCTACTTTAATGCATGGAGTATAGACAGATGAACTTAGTGTTTCGGTTGATGCCGAGGAATATGACGTTATTGCGATCACAGAGATTTAGTTGAAGGAAGGGCATGGTTGGCAACCAAATGTTCTAGGATATAGATGCTTCAAATGGGACAGGGAGGGAAGAAAAAGGGGAAGGAGTTGCATTGCTGGTCAGAGATGATATCATGGCTGTGCGAAAGGAAGACACCATGTAAGGCTTGGGTCGTGAGACACTATGGATGGAGCAGTGAAATAAGAAGGGTGAGGTTAGATTTTTGGGGCTGTATTACAGTGAGCGTGAGGTGTAAGAAAAACATAGTTAAACAGATCATGCAAAGACGTAGAGGCAATTCTTTAGTTTTGATTGGAGATTTCCGTTTTCCCAACATTGTCCGGGATACTCTTAGCGTCAGAGGTCTGGATGGTATACCATTTGTAAGAAGCCTCCAGGTGAGTTTTCTGCGGCGGTATATCAATAGTCTGAGGAGGGAATAGGTCATATTGGAACTGATATTGGGGAATAAGCAGGGCTGGCGATAGCAGTTGCCGTGGGTGATTTCTTTGGGAAGTGTCCAATATTCTGTAAGTTTTAGAATACTCATTGACGAAGATGAGAGTGGTCCTGAGGAAAGAGTACTATCCTGGGACAATTATATCAAAATTATGCAGGAGGTCGGAAATGTGGATTGGACACAGCTATTTGTAGGAAAGTCCACAGTTCATATGTGGCAGGCTTTCAAAGATCGGTTAAATATAGTGCAGGATAGGCATGTCCCGTTGAAGGCATTGGATTTGAAAGACAATATTCGTGAACTGTTGATGACAGGACAATTTTACGACTCGCCAAGAGGAAAGGGGAAGCATACATAACGCCTCGGCAGCTAAGAACATAATGGTCCCTCGAGGAACATGAGAAGAGTAGGACAAGTCTTAAATGAGGAATCAAGGGGGTTAAAAGGGGTCATGAAACAACTTCACGCTAGCACAATTAAGGAGAATCTTAAAGCCTATTATTCATATATAAGAAGCAAGCGGGTAACCAGAGAAAGGATTGGTCTACTAAAGGAAAATAAAGGAAGGGTGTATGTCGAATCTGAGAGACTGGGTATGATTCTGAATAATTATTTTGCATCAGTGTTCACTGAAGAGAGGAATATGATGAATATTGAGTCTAGAGTAAGACATTTGATTAGTCTGGATCATGTTGACTTAAGTAGGGAAGCTGTGTTGGGCAGGCTAGGGGTAATTAATGTGGACAAATCCCCAGGAACGGATGGGATCTATCCCTGGTTCCTGAGTGAGGTGAGAGAGGAAATAGCTGGGGCCCTGACAGATATCATCGTGGCGAACTTCAGCACAGGTGAGGTTCTGTCGGACTGGAACGTTACTCATATTGTCCACTGTACAAGAAGGATAATAGGGATATTCCGGATAACTACAGAACAATGGGCCTAACATCAGTGTTGGGAAAGTTGCTGGAGAAGGTACCAAGAGATAAGATCTATTCATATTTAGAAAATAATGTGCATATCAGTGAGACGCATAGAAGTTTTTGGGAAAGTGCCCAAGTTGATAACTGAAGGAAAGGCTGTTGATGTCATATACATGCACTACAGGAAGGAGTTAGATAAGGTTCCCCATGGTAACCAAATACAGTACGTAAAGTAACATGGTGTGCAGGGTGTTCTAGACAGGTGGATAAAGAATTAGTTGAGCAATAGGAGACAGAGAGTGGCAGTTGAATGGAGTTTCTGGAAATGGAGAAAGATGACCAGTAGTGCTCCACAGGGGTCAGTGTTGTGGCCACTGTTGTTTGTGATGTAGATAAATGTTCTGGAAGAGAGCACTGTTGGAATTATCAGAAAGTTTGCAGATGACACGAACATTTCTGGAAATAACAGAAAGTATAAGTGACTGTTAAAGAATACAGGAGGATACTGGAAAGTTGGGCTGAAAAGTGGCAGCTGGAGTTCAAACCAAACAAATGTGAGGTGACGCATTTCGATCGGTCTAATTCTAGATGGGGTTATACAATGAAGGAAGAACTTCGGGAAAAAATGTTGATGGACAGAGAGATCTGTGAGTACAGGTCCATTATACACTGAAGGTCGCTGCACAGGTGTATAGAGTGGTCAAGCAGGCATATAATATGCTTGGCTTCATTGGATGGGGTATTGAATAAAATGGCTGGCGGGTCATGTTAAAATTGAACAATACATTGGTCTGGCCACACTTAGAATACTGTGCAAATTTCTGGTCGCCACATTACCAAAAGGATGTGGACGCTTTGGAGAGGGCGCGTAAAAGGTTTAAGCGAATGTTGCCTCTTATGGAAGGTGCAATCTAGGAAGAGAGGTTGGGTTATTTTGTTTTCATTAGTAAAAAGGAGTTTGAGTGGGACCTTTTTGAGGTTTACAAAATCATGAAGGGTACAGACAGGATAGATAGAGAAAAGTTTTATGTCCCAGATTAAAGGATTAAATACCGAGAGGTCATGCTTTCAAGATGAGTGGTGAAAATTTAAGAGGGATAGAGTGGGTGGCGGGGGGGGGGGGGGTGCGGAACGCGTTCCCAGCAGAGACGGGAGAGGTAATCACGGTAGATACTTTTAAGATGCGTCTGGACAGATGCATGAGTAGGTCGGGAGCAGAGGGATACAGGTGCTTAGGAATTGGGTGACAGGTTTAAACAGTAGATTTGGATCGGCTCAGGCCTGAATGGATGAAGGGCCTGTTCCTTGTCTGTACATTTTCTTTGGTCTTTCTTCTTAAATTACTCCAATTTCATTACATAATCTGCGAGGTCTAAGTGCCTGAAGTGAATCGATGCTGAAACACTTGTCATAAAAATTCTGAGTGTGGGCTTTTGTGTGGTAGCGGGATCGAGGGTTTTAAGATGCTGGATTTTAAGCTTCAGTTTCTATCGAATCGTGGCTTCAAATACCAGCATCGTAAGTGAGCTACTATGTGGAGATGTATGTGAGTGAACTGCACATGTGTGGCTGCCTTTTAATTTGAGTGTTTGCAGCTCCTCAGTGTGCTTACCCTCTCGGTGATAAAATCAGCGACCGTCTCTGAAAACAACGCAAGTTCCTGCTGTCCGACGTATCCTCATATCCCGTCGATAGCTTTGCTTTTGGATATCTGCGTTGCCAGTTTCTGTATCTCAAATAGTTAGCGCAGTTGGCTGAAATGTTGGTGGTTCGAGCCCACCCAGGGAATAAGCCTCAAATATTTCAGCACAAGCATTCACCCCGATCATGTATTGACATTGGAACCGGGAAAACTCATCCATGATTCACCCCAAGTCCGCAGGGAGTGAGACGTTTACACGCAGCAGAATACGACATCACTTTCTCCAAGCTCCCGATGCCAAAAGAGAGCGGCCACTGCAGCTTCAATCAGCGACTTTCTGCCAAGCCATGGGAAACAACTCGTGGAAACTCCTTCCTTAGTAACAGCCCTTTCCGTGAGAAAGGAGAAAAACATTCACTTTAAATTGGAAAGGGCTTCAGGACATTGGAATGTTGCTCCAGTTCTTGGAACGTGTTATAAATAAAACTCCTGCCTTGAAAATAGGAAGTGGTAAAAGGTTTTAGGTAGAAAGAACAAAGAAAGTGTTGATTGAGACGACTCTGTCTCGTCAGCAGATAGGAAATGCCCAACACTGTAAACGGAAAGGATTGGATTTCCTTAGGTAACGTCCCGACTGATTTACGGTGCCAGAGTGAATGGAAATCACATCAGTGATATAAAGGTGAGGGTAAAAATATGAAGATATTAAGGTTGAACCTTAAATCCCGGGACAAGTGCTGAATAGATTGTAATGCTTTGAAGGAATAACTGAAGTGAAAGGTGTGAATCATATTGTGATTAAGAGGAATGAACTGGATCCTAACAAAGTGCTGATGAATTATGCTCGCAATGTAATAGCAAACTAATCCACAGTGCACCGTGCTTGGTTAGCTCAGTCGGTGCAGTGTGAGATGCTTAATCTGTGGTTGGTGGGTGCAATCCTCACAATGGGCGCTTTCACCGCTTAATACAATTCCAGCTCTTCTTTCCACGTGCAGTATTGCAACCCTTCGCAGGGGAATGTTCTTGCTGCTTTCATTGACACATCTGTCCGCCTGCTTTTGATCACACGTCGGTTTCTGAGTGAACACTGTTTCCATTTTACTGGAGACACCAGAGACAACTTTATCAGTGCAGCCGAAAATACGATGAATGATGTCCGTTTCAAAATGTAAGGTTCCAAACCAACCGTGCACCACCCAAAGAGTTCAAAGGCAAGGAAAGCGAATGGCCACTTGCTCGGGGTCTGACAGAGACGGATCAATGTCACATGGGTACTGAACCAATTTTTTTAGTGATTCAGATTGTTCTGATGGAAACCGAAGGGAACTCTCCCTTAACGTTTTGCAATTGTTCTTCTTGTGTTTAACGTAATGAACAGTATATTGTCAGTAACGAGGGTGGAGGTGCGGCAGGATCGTGAGGTTTCAGTGTGGGACATAGACACAGTAAGTCAAATATCCCCAGAGCACGGGAGAGCTGTTTGGTCCAGGATCACTGTCATCTTCTCTTACTAAACCAACAAATGACATTATTGGAAAATGCTGGTAGCATCTTGGAAATATAAATCGATTTAAGACTTCAGGACGAGTGACACTCCTTTTCCATGTCCATCTCCACCTGCGTTTGCACACTCTTCCTTTTTATTGAATGTCTCCTGACTTCCAACTTTATATTCAGCTTCTCTTTTATTACTTCCTCTCCAACCATTTTCCCAGTCTCCGATTTTGTATCAGAACTGTTCCATCTTTCACATTGCCCAGGACTTCGAACTGAACAAATAACTCTGTTTATATTTCCTTAGATAGCAGATGGCCAGAGACTGGAAGGCAGTGTTGTTCCGAAATCTCATCCATGATTCATCCCGAGTCCACAGGGAGCAAGACGTTTACACGCAGCAGAATACGACACCATGTTCTCCAAACCGCCGATGCCAACTGAAAGCGGCCACTGCAGCTTCAATCAGGGCTTCCTGCCAAACCCTGGGACACAGCTCGTGGAAACTCCTTTCTCATTAACTGCTCTTCCCGTGGGAAAGGAACAAAACTTCCATTTTAAATTGAAAATTCAGGAGATTGGAAGGTTGTTCCTGTTCTTGGAACGTGGTATAAACAAAACTCCTATCTTGAAAATAAGAAGTGGTAAACGTTTTAAGCAGGAAGAAAAAAGAAAATGTTGATTGTGAGGACTCTGTCTTGTCAGCAGATGGGAAATTCCCAATACTGTAAACAGAAATGATTGGGTTTCCTAAGGTAATTTTCCGACTGATTTACTGCTGCCAGAGTGAATGGAAATCACTTCTTATGAAAATATTCGGGTTGAATCTTAAATGCCGGGACAAGTGTTAAATAGATTGTAATGTTTTGAAGAAATAACAAAAGTGAAAGATGTGAATGATGTTCTTTGTGATTGGGAGGAATGAGCTGGATCTTTGCAAATTGTTGTGCCAGGTGAATTATGCTCAGAATGAAATAGCAAACTAATTCATCGTGTGCCAACCCTGGATATCTCAGTTCGGTGCAATGTGAGGTGTTTAATCAGAGAGTCGTGCGTCCAAGCCCCATAATAGGCGTTTTCACTGTTTAATCGAGTTCCAGCTCTTCGTTCCACATGCGGAATTGCAAGCCAACGCTAGTGGAGCATTCTTGTTGCTTTCATAGACACATAAGTCCTCCTGCTTTGATCACATGTCGGTTTCTGAGTGAAAACTGTCTGCACTTTACTGGAAGCGCCAGAGACAAGTTTATCAGTGCAGCTGAAAATGCTATGAATGATGTCCATTTCAAAACGTGAGATTCCACTACATCCGTGCACCAACCAAAGTGTTCAAAGACACAGAACGCGAATGGCCATTTGTTAGTGGTCTGACAGAGACGGCTTAATGTCTCATGGGTCCTGAACGACAATTAACTGATTCAGAATGTGCTGATGGATCGGAACGGAGCTCTCCCTGTACATTTTGCAATTGTTCTTGTTGTGTGCTCATGTAAGTTTATGTAATGAACAGTTTAGCGCCAGTAACGAGGATGGGGGCGGGGAAGGATTCTGAGGTTTCAGTGTGGGACAGACGTGATCTGATCGAACGGGTAAGTCAAATATTCCCAGAACATGAGAGAGCTGTTTGGTCCAGGATAACTCCCATCTTTTGTTTCAGAATCAACAAATGAAATTGCTGGAAAATCTCAGCAGGTCCGGTCGCATCTTGAAAATGAAAACCGAATGAGATTTCGGGACTGGTGACACTTCTTTTTCCATCTTCATGTCCCTCTGTCTTTCTACAAACTTCCTTCTTATTGAATATGTCCTGACTTCAAACTTTATATTCAGCTTCACTTTCATTGCTTCCTCTCCAAACATTTTCCCAGTCTCTAAAATTGTATCATGCTTGTTCTATCTCTCACTTTGCCCAGGACTTACAACTGAACAAATAACTCTGTTTCTATTTCCTTCGATACCAGATGGCCAGAAATTGGAAGACATAGGAGGACGGTTAGCGCTTTCAGAATATCTAGTCTGCTCCGCCATTCGATCTTGGCTAATATCGTTCTTAACTCCATTCTCCAGTCCTCTACCTGAACACTTAATCCCCAGTTTTAGGATCCAGTCTTTTACCCAGAGTGGGTCCTAATCCGTCCCAAAACCCTCCACATGTGTTGGCAGCTGTTACACCGTGTCTACGTGTCATCAATCTCAGTTTCAGTGATTCTGGCAAACACGAACTGTTCTGAGCAGCTCGATCGGGTCTCTGGCCCCGCTGTGATCGTGCGGGGGAGCAGTAATCATCTTCATCTCCTCCGGAAAGGATCGGCGCTTCAAAACAAAAAATGGACAGAAAGAAAGATAGGCTTGTGTGTCAAGATATGTGGAGGTAACTGCTTTCTGACCTGGTCAGTAAACCTTACTCTGTATATCCCCGCAAATTCTAGCTGTCGTGATGAAAGGGAATACAAGTCCAATTTATTGCCATCTACACTTTTATTCGATATGTATTCTTCCTTGTTCTGAATATGCAGGGAGTTTCCAGCACTGATGGTCACCATTTCTAAGAGTGCATGCCGCGGGTCCTGATCTTTTCTGGAGAGTAGCAGTATCAGTTTGTGCGAAAGTGGCCCAGTACAAAGCTTAGAAGAAACATTATTGTTCCCTCTTTCCGGGCGACAGTCTTTCATATCATGATCGATGGGGCTTTATTGCATTCTCATCAGCAAACCTTGTTTTGAATTTACTCGCCCAATACTACTGTAGCGGTGAAAAGAATATAATTCCGAATACCTGCTGCGTGAATTTCATTTTCAAATTTCTATTAGCAGTGGTCCTTCATATGTGGTGATGTCGATATCACTGCTGGCCATCCTGTTTAAGAGTGCCGTTACATATGTTCCTCTGTCTTGGCGCTGCAGGGAAAATTGTCTGCGCCGTTTCAGCCAATATTTCTTGGATATTTCAACATGGTATTCTTTATTTTTTCAATCATGTCCTCTTTAAGGACACAGTTACCGGGCACTGATCCTTTCTGTAACAACAGTACCGCATTTGCTTGACATGCGAAGGTGGCCTGGATCAGTAACAAGGAGAGCATTCACTTCCTTCTGTCACAGCGAACACTGGATTCATGATGTTAATCTCTGTCAAATTCATCCGAAAATGTGCTCTGAAAGCTTCATTTGAACGCTGTCTGGCGTTTCTCAACGTGTGTCAACCAAAAGCAGAAATCCTCAATCATAGTTTGGAGCAGTTCACATATTCGAGTTTCGAAGCAGCAGACACGCATACAGTTCATTCAGTCAACCACGGGAATGAAAAGATTTACAGGCACAGATGAACTATAGACTCTTGTTCTCATACTAGTAATAATATTACTGTGTGGCCTGAAGTCTAAGCCTTGTTGTCACTGAAAATGAGGAAATCACAGACAGGCTGCCGAATGACGCAGTATGTATTTTGTTTTCTTGGTATCACAGAGTTCCAGGAAAGTATGACAGCGAGGGAGAGGAATGCAAGTCAAGTGCAGCTCTGGTGAAACACCTTCTGTCTAATTCAGTCATCAACAAGAAACGTGAATGCGACTAAAGCGGGAAACCTTTTCACAACTCGAACAAAGACCAATCATGAGCAGTGACCACCTCTTTGACATCTGAGATCGCCTTTGACCTTCCCTGAATATGTATAGAAACTAATTTTTGTACACCTCAAAGTGAGAAGTGTTTGATTTACCGACAATAAGTGAGTCGCATATCCTTGATTGTCACATAGGTTTCCAACTCAGCTTGCAGCCAGGTGGCAGTTGCTCATGGCTCTGCTGGATAATGCACTATTATGAAGAAAGAAAAGGAAAGTTGGAACTCTTATTGGCTCTGGGTTTCGAATAATCTTGCTACGTGTTCTGCCATTCTCGGATTCCAGTGTTAAACCAGTTTTTCAGTTCATCCGAGCAGCAGGAGAGTCGGCGTCTCTGGCAGGAGCAGAATTCTTCATCTCCAGTGATCACTTTATCTGAGGAGAGAAAATGAACAAAGTTTCACACAGCAACTAATCGGAATTGCATTCCGTTTCAGCATGGTAGCACGTATGGGCTAGCAAATTCAAAGCCAGATTTGCTGATGAGAACAACAAGCACTACCGCTCAGATAGAGCAATTCCTTCCCACCGTTTATTCTGCAGAACTGGTGCAGTTGCTGTGAGTATGCTGCAGGGTATCATCAGGTACATGCTCTTGGGTTTCCGGTTTTGGCCTGTGTGCTCGCGTGGCTGAGCAACCTGAGACTCTGATTTCAGATTCCACTTCTTAAGAAGGCTTGTGTTTGCATCCCTGCGCGGCCACGTGTGCTAATGGACTAAGGTGGCAACGTTTTGCAGGGATGAGTTTTGTTAAAGTTGAACAGAAAAAAAAGCAGTCATTTCTTCTAACCCGGCTGTGATGTGGCACAGCAGAAAACAACCAACATGTCAGTGCCCATGTTTTCCCCTTGTGCTGTAGTTGTCACGTTCCCCTCCAGCTCGAAAGGCCACCAGCATAATATGCGACTCAAAAACAGGCTGCGCCATTCTTTCATATTCCAGACAATTTGCATTTTTCACCGTTTCTCTGAAAGTGAATGGAGATATTTATTTTCCTGTTTATGTGAAATTAGGTTCTACATTGAATCTGCTCGCAGTTTTCTGTTATTGTTGCGAAAAGGAGGGAAATTGCGATATGAAACTTGGTTACGTTTCCCTAATTTCCTTAATTTCTGTCCTGATGCGAGAGGCTGGTGATTGGTCCTCTCGATCTGGTGGAGACATCAGCCCAATTGTTAACCTCATCTAATCGAGACTGTAACTGGTAATCTTCACTTTTCATGGTTCATTGTTAGTCAGTTCTGTTCATGTTACTTGAGCACTTTCCTGGAAGTATTGGTGCACTCAGGCGCCAGTACGTTGAAAGCACCATTTGGAATTCCCTCGCTGCAATTTGTGTGAGCAGCTCATGACCCAGGCGTTTCGGTCTGCCTCACAGACAGCATCCATGAGTCCGTGTGTCTGAAAATAGGTTGTCTTTATCAGTTCTGCTTCTGTTCATCAGTTGTCAGGTTTTGGTTTCGCTGGAGAGCTGCGCGTGCAACATGATTTGTGAGGTATGTTCCACAGCCAAAATCTCCCACTGAGAAGTTGGGAATGTGTCAAGAAGAATGGTCATTGGCAGCCTAAGACCAGAAAAAAAAGATTCGTTGCTGGTTTTAACCGAAGCAGCCTGTGGGAGTTATCTCAAATGGGAGAGTACTCGCTTTGCATGCGAGAGATTGCGGGGTTTCCAGCTGCATTCTCCATCCCCTTTTAGGGCGGCACCGTGGCTCAGTGGTTAGCACTGCTGCCTCACAGCACCAGTGTTCCACGTTTGATTCCTGTGCGTAGTTTGCACATTGTTCCTGCGTCTGCGTGGGTTTCTTCCCACACTGCAAAGATGTTCAATGCAGGTGAATTTGACATGCTAATTTGCCCATAATGATCGGTGCATTAGTTCGAGGGAAATTGGTCTGGGTGAGTTACTCTTTGTCGGGTCGGTGTGGACTCGTTGCGCGGAAGGGCCTGTTTCCATACTGTAGGGAATCTAATCTAACCATCTTCCAGAAAACTAGCCACTGACTAAGTGATGAGTGCCTATTCAAACTGGTGATCGCCACTGCAGCATCTCAACCACTCTATTTGCCAAATTTTCACGTTTATTCTTTTTCAACATTCCTGTCAGTATAATGATCCATATGCATTTGAAATGTTGAGAGTGTACCAGACTCCACCACTAAATCTGACAATTCATTCCAAACACGCAAAACTTTCTGTGTGAAAATAAAATGTCCTTCAGATCCCTTTTAAATTTTACCACTCTCCCCTTAAACCTGTGTTCCCTTGTTTTGAACTTGCCTGTCTTGGGAAGAAATATTCATTGACCATTTACTCTGCAGTCTCCCTCATATTTATATAAACCTCTGTAAGCCCATTCCTAAGCCCTCAAGCTCCAGGGAAAATTTTCATATCCTACTCAGCTTTACGCGACAATCGTAACACTGTAAGCCTTGCAACATCCTCATAAATATTATCGAACGTGCGCCAAGTTCGCCATTGAAAGGGCGTGTGTTAAAGTGCCTGAAGTGAGGCGATGCTGAAACACTCATCCTGAAAAACGTGGTTGCGGGAGTTTGTGTGGCAGCATGGCAGAGGTGTCGAAGGAGCTGTCTTTAAACTATAACCTCGATCCAGTCATTGATTTGAATTCCTACCACGACCAGAACCACAGGTGAAGACTGGAACTCTCTTTTTCATGAAAGACCTATAAACATTGAGATGTCAGGATTTTATCCCATATTCGGCTGATGTTTTGACAGGAACTTTCACTAACTAAGGCAGAGGGACTGCCCAAGCTCAACGATTCAAAACCATGTGTGCATTTACTTGACTATTCGAACACAGGAACTCGGACTCATTTTTGTGTGTTTCACAGTTACTCGGAGAAAATTTAAAACAACCTGCGTTTATGCAGAAGATTTCAAAGCTGGATATTCTCCACTGAAAATGCACAGGGAGAGGCAATCTCCTATTGTTTTTGTTTTAAACTGATAACTTCGACTTTTAAACTGACAGGATAACGAAGATCTGTCCATCGTCTTGGGCACCTTTAACCGTATTAATATCCGCAAAGGGAAACTCACACTAAGAGGAATGGGCTCATTGTGGTGAATTGTTAAGGCGTGGTGTGTGAATCAAAGTGAATAGTGGTTAGTAAATACTGACACTGACACTGAACGTTGCAACGCCAGCTCCTCACTCACTTGCTGTCTCATGTCTCCCAGTCATCATTGCCTTTCATATTTTCCCCTCGTTGTGGTTCTGTTCGCCGAGCTGGAAGTTTTTGTTGCAAACGTTTCGTCCCCTGGCTAGGCGACATCATCAGTGCTTGGGAGCCTCCTGCGAAGCGCTTCTTTGATGTTTCCTCCGGTGTTTTTCGTGGTCTGTCCCTGCCGCTTCCGGTTGTCAGTTTCAGCCGTCCGCTGTCGTGGTTGGTATATTGGGTACCAAGCACTGATGATGTCGCCTAGCCAGGGGACGAAACGTTTGCAACAAAAACTTCCAGCTCGGCGAACAGAACCACAACAACGAGCACCCGAGCTACAAATCTTCGCACAAACTTTGAATATTTTCCGCTCGTCCGTTCCACTTCTCAACGTATTCCCGAATGCTTGCAAGTGTTCCCTTAGAAACTGCAGCTTTAGGAAACGTATTATCGGGATAAAGTCATTACTCAATGGGATGGGATGCACCGTCAATCCCTAATTACCCGAGAGATTGAGATTTTGAGTTACTCTGCAAAACCCTGGATGTCCTCAGTACCGAGGTTACAGGCATGATGCCACGAGGCAAGGATTTAGACGTAGTGACATTGAAGGAACAGCGAGATATTTTCAACTGGGAAACGCGAGATCTTTGTAGGGATAATTGCGGTGATAGCTTTCGCTTGTATTTGCTGCCATTGTCCTTCCAGACAGATGCTGATCGATGACTGAATTTCTCTGGCAGGCTCCGTGTGTGTGTTCTGTGTGCAATCAGGATTTAGTTTTCATTCGGATAACTCACAAGAAGAGAATTAAATCTTCACTTCCTGACTGGGAATTAAAGTCTGTTCTGGGCAATATAAACTCGTTTGCAGGGATGTTCTGGGCAATATAGTCTCGTATGCAGGGGTGTCCATTGATACTGCAATAGCATTTGGGACCTGACCTGTACAAACGCCTGTGCCTGCTCTTCACGTCATAATCGACTTCTCAGCAGCGTTTCTCTCTCCAAGTTTCCAAGTCGGTTCATATTATCACCCTTGGTTTCAATGTGAAGAAGGCAATGCTGTGATAATCTGAAGTTGTTCAGCAGATATACTGCAGCAAGTTAAGTAAAGACTGATGCTAACACGAGCTCGTTTTGAGCTGTGGTGATGTGTCGACAACAAGAAAGACATCGTTCAACTCGCCTCATTCCGGATGACGGGCTCGAAATGACCAGTGGTTTCTTGCTGAATTAGTTCATGGTCTGGAATGTAAAAAACTTCAAATATGAAAGTACAGCGAAAGGTAACGGTTCACAGAGTGTGGAATTCCATGTGAAACAGTGACGGTGATTATATTTGCTGATTTTTCACCTTGTGATTGCTGTTTCCATGATGTGGACGTTTACATTACAAATAGACAAACTGTCACAGCCAAACCTGATCTTTGGGTCAGTGACGGAATTGGTAACACGCCTTTTATGTCGAGTTAGGGGATTGTCGTTTCGCATTTAAAATCACGAGGATGCAGCGTGCTAGTCCATTCCTGTTGTCTGTCAGGAACGGAAGGGTTTGGGTTTTCGAATTTACTGTTTCTTCCGTCCACTTTAAATTCTAGCTCAGAGCTAGAATGTCTCTCATTGTCTGTAGAACTGGCTTTGGTTTAACCAAAAGCTGCCTTTTAGCGGTTGAACTTGCATGTTGGAGCGGACAGCTGAAGTGAAGCACAAGGAGCTGGTCAAATCCTGAGAACTCTGCCACTCTTGTGTGTCTCTTTCTGTGGAAGACACGACGTGGGTAATAACACAGTGTGACTATGTCAAACTTCAATCCCATTGTTGTGTCATCTAAGATCAAAGTGAGAACCTCACTGCCATTTGCAGTGGAAACATCAGAACACATAAGGTTATGGACCAAAGTTGGAAACTGGGAATAGAATAGATGAATGTCTTTAAACCAGACTGCACCATGGGCCAAATGGACTTTTCCATTCTGCAAAACGTGAAGACGAGTAGAAAACAATCTGCAGTGAAACTGATCAGGAATGAAAGGGAAAAGCCATTTCATTGAGAATAAGTGCAAGAGCGTCTGTCTTCATTCAGTGTAATCTCGTAGGTAGGATTTGGAACTAGAACTGCCATGGCATTAGTTCTATTTTCGGACAGGGAATTAATGTTTTATTGTGCATATATATCGTGGTACCAGTATTTCTGACCACTGGTCCGATCCTGGTAATGCTTGGTTTTGTGCCAGGTTATCAAAAATCAAAAAGATGCAGGTTTTGGAAATCTGAACTAAAAACGAGAATTGATAGAGAAACCCGCTACACCTGGCAACATCTGCAGAGAGAAACAGATTTTTTTTAGAGCGACAGAAGCAGGTTAGTTATTGATTTCTAGATTATACTGTTGGGAAAATGATAATCTTACCTGTCGAATCATTGCATTTATCAAAATCACTCTTGAGCTTACAAATGTCGAATTTACAATCTTAAAAGAACTTAATAAGTTGTCATGCTACTTTCATTTTCCTGAGCTGGTGGAAGGCTATGTTTTAATGGCTACATTTCCTTTTGCTTTCTGTTATTTAGCAGTCACGTCGAATGGAGAATTGTTTCTTCCAGTGTCTACCTCAATACGTGTCTCTGTTTTTCTATTTTTCTCTCTGTATCCTACTGGGCATTTTTAACATTCTCCGACACTCTAGCTGTCCATATCCCTCATTTCTTATTTCTGCTCTTTGAAAAGCCTGACAGTCAGAGACAGTTTGAGATTCGAACTGCTGAGAGGCTTTCTGACGCCTGGCTGGAATCGGTCGAATGAGTCTCACATTCTCTGTATAATGCGTCTGTCACTTCGACCTGAAGCAAGGAGACATTTCTTCCTCAAAATCTAAAGACCCTTTCGAAGTTAAAGTTGAATTCCTTATCCAACATAAAAAGAAAGTAATTACATGATAGCTGAAGAAGAACAAGGATTCAATTACTGTTAGTGTACAACCAATGAATGGTGACAGCAGAGAATGAGGGTGATCAGGTCGTGGTGTCAGTGCCATTACCACTACATTCCCCGGGAATGCTGCAGTGTCTCCTGCTTCACCACTTAATTTCCACCAAACTGGAAATAAAGGAATGAGAATAAGAGGATGAGAAGCAGAAGTGCTTGTGGAACTGCGGTAGGAATCTCCAGGTTAAAATAGTAGTTAAAAAGAGCAACATACACTACTGGATTTAAACCTGGAAAATGAAGCCGGAACACAAAATCAGAAAATATAGCAATTCAAACAGGACACTGAGTGTTTCGATCAGCAACATAATACTTGCGATAAATAACGAGCTTTCAATACAATGAGCAGGTACCAGTGTGATGGGAGGTGCTTTCACCAGCTAAGCCACGGCGCCACGTTAAAAGCCAGATTTGTCATCCATATGTGCAATGTCTGAACCACTTGATCACAGGAATTCGAAAACGCTTTTTCTGTGTGAGCGTTGCTCAGTATAAATGGCAATCAAACTCTGCTTGTGCAAAAACAGACATTTCAATGCTGAGCATTCCCCACTGAAGAGGCACAGAAAAAGACAGTATCCTCTTGCATTGGCATCCATCAGATATTTTCATCTGTTTAAACTGACAGAATAAAGAGGATGTGCTCATCTTCTCTCGCGTCCCATTAACCACATTAATACACACGCAGGGATTTTCAAACCAAGATGAACAGGCTCATTATTGTGAATTGACAGCAGTCGTGTGTGAGTCATTGCGAACAGTGAGAAATAAATACTGAACCAATAGCACTGACACTGAACCTTGCACCATCAGCTCCACACTCACATCTTGTGTCATGTCTCCTCGGCATCAATGCATTTGACTTTAATTGTACTACCCTGCACCTCTCCTCAAGTTATTCCCGACCGCTTGCACTGTCGAATTGGTACATGCAATTATTAGAAATGCATTTCTGGGACACAGTTGTCTTTCAATGAGATAAGATTCACTGCCCATCCCTAATTATCCCAAAGATGTAGGGGACGAGTTACTTTTGTCAACTCCTCAAAGACGCCACTCCTGACGCCACTCTGTCAATGTAACTCACTGAGGGAAGAGCAAACTGACGCCACTCAGTCAGTGTTACTCACCCAGGGAAGGGCAGACGGACCCCACACTCTCAGTGTAACTCAGCAGACTGATCCCACACTGTCAATATAAGTCATTCTCTGAAGAGCAGTCTGACCCCACTCAATAAATGTAATTCCCTCAGGGAAGAGCAGACCGATCCCATTCCGTCTATGGCACTCACCCAATGAATGAACACTAACCCCACTCTACCAATGTAACTCGCCAGGGAAGAGCAGACGGAAGCCAGACTGTCAACATAAATTATCGAGGGAAGATAATACTGACCCCGCTCTTTCTATTTCACTCAGGCAGGGAAGAGCAGACTGTCACCACTCTGTGAAAGAAATTCGCCCAGGGAAGGGCAGACTGACCCTACTGTATCTGCGTGACTGACACAGGTAAGAGCAACTCACCCAACTCTGTCAACGTATCTCCCTCAGGGAAGAAGACCCTGACCCCTCTCTGGCCATGTAGCTCACCCAGGAAACAGCAGACTAACCCCACTCTGTCTATTTAAGTTCACAAAAATCCTCTGAAGTACGTCCTATCCAGACACTCCTATTACAGAGACATCACTGTCTCTGTAACCGTGTGCGTTCAATGGCGATTCCAAATAACCTGCAAATGTTTAGAATGTGGCAGCAAACCAGAGCAACCACACAGAAATTGGGCGAATGTGCAAACTTCCATCAGGCTGTCACCGAAGGCTGGAATGGAAACCAAACCCGACAGCAGTCGTGATTATAAAATGGCAGAACAGAAACCTAGCAAAAAGAATTGCGTCCCTGTGTTGCAACGATGCTGAGTATTAATTAAGCCCTGAGGAGAAAGTGAGGTCTGCAGATGCCTGAAGAAGGGCTTATGCCCGAAACGTCGATTTTCCTGTTCCCTGGATGCTGCCTGACCTGCTGCGCTTTTCCAGCAACACATTTTCAGCTATTAATTAAGCCCCCGTCACTGTAGTTAATTTCCATTTTCATCACTGCCAACCTTCTTCAAAGCAAAGCACGCATTTGCTTTTTTCAGACTTCCTATATCCCGCTTTCATCCCGCTTTTTACCGAATCATATTTCTGACTTTACAAACTACGCCATAACAGGTTGACAACTGCAGAATGAGCTTTGTTCCGTTCTTCACTGATGTTGATAGTAGTAATCCGGCATATTCGAGTAGGACTTGATGCACTTGCGGGTGGTGTATTCGCGGCAGTTTGGCTCTTTTTTTTCATTTTCGCTCTACTATTTCGAGTTCATTGTGCAGACTTCTGAAGAAGACTTTTTAGAGTCGAAATGGTAACTGTGTTTTCTCTCGAAAGACAGACGTAGCTTTATTTCTGTTCTCTTATAAATTGATCTTCTTCTGATCTTTGCAAGTGAAATAGGGTGCATTACTATTGCTCGGTTTTAGTTTCAAAATCAAGAGAAACATGGAGGAGAGAATATCAAAGAACACAAAGTTCTGAGTTGTTAAGATAATTTTTGCAGCAATGGTGGACATCAAGGTCAAATTAAGATAATGGTTCAAGAACATTTAGTCTGTGGAAGTGGTATGTGACTTTAATTCCAAATATATGTTTCCGTTCTTCCAGTACATCTTTTTGACTCCCAGAAAACATTGATTGTTTTCTGTATTCACTTTGTTTCGCGATATCTGTCTTCTGGTCGACCAGGGACAACTTGAATTTGCGTCTGCATTGAATAAGATTTCGCTCTTTGTTTCGTGAAGCAAACCTGTGCATTATGTACCACTTATCATGCTGATGGCTAAGAAGTTCAAAATGAATTACGGTTTATGGATCGTGGGCAAGAATAAAGTGATCCACTTGCGAACAGATGTCACTACGCCCTATTCCTACATCGGGCCTGAACGATCCATTGGCAGAGTCTGCAGACAGGAAATGTCTAAGTGACTAGTCCTTTGTTCAGTTTGATTTGATACCAATGGTAGTGCTTATTTTGGTGCAGAAATGTGTCAACATCTCTGACGTTAGAGTCAAAATTTAAGTCACATCTACTCATAAGGGTCTTCTCATATCGGAACATGTTGACATGAAAACATCTAACTCTGATAGTAAAGGTTTTTTTCATTAAACTGGGAGTATGTTTAACTAAACAATTCAGACAGCCAGGATGAATAATTGGCATTTGGTTCTTCAAGCTGAGCTCTCCACACCAACTGCTCCAACGAAGGCCGTGGATAAGATCCCCATCGATTATTTTGGTCAATTTTAACCTCAACAACAACCTATTGTTCTGAACAATGCTACACCACAAGTAGAGGTCTAAGTCTGATTTTCATCGTTAATTTTCAATTTCAGTTCTTAATGCACAGTTTCTAACGAATGTGGACAGCAGAAGACCGTAAACATTCCATTTCTAATATTTCCAGAAAATTCTACTCCGCTGATATCGCCTTGCCTTTTCACATCGCAAGCCAGGAACCTGGATCAGTCGAGTTCCTTTCCACACATGGAGTTGTTTTTTTTCTAATTCATTGACTGCTGATGTAAAGGATTATTCGCCTTGAGAGTCAGCTGTAAATTAGGTTGAACTTTCAAATCCAACGCCTTAACCTCTCGGCCATCACAGCTGCGGGAATTTGGTCAATTTTAATAGTAAAACAATTGAATTCATTTGTTGGAAGAACAAATTGTCAAGACCCAAAGATTTCGCCAACTCCTTTGCAGAGACCCAGACGAACGCTACCTTCGCAGATTGACAGGCTTTCACCGCAAACTAGATTCTGACACAGCTGAAGTTGTGGGAATGATTCTTCGTCGAATTATAGAGTCACGGATGTACACCACGAAGACAGGGTCATTGTCCCACTGCGTCCGATCGATTTTGACTCAATTGCTCATCATCTGGTGCCAAAGTAGATGTGTTGTTGTGTTTTAATATTCATCGACATACGGTATTAGAAAAATTGATGCTAAGTCCATAAACACTAGCTACATTCGTAAAAAAAAATCATAATTAGAAAGAATGCAGAACCAATTTACAGGAATGGATCCAGCAACTAATCCGTATGTTCTGACATCAGGTAATGAACTTGTGAGCACAAAAGAGGAAGATGAACCGAAGATTTGGAACTTGAAATCGTCTTGACGGAATTATTTGCAAAGTTCTTGCGGTAGTTCTAGAGTCATCAAGTCCTTGAACAATGCAACACGGAAATTGGCCCTTCTTTCCAACATGACCATGGTGGACAGTTACCCTAAATTAATAGGTCCCATTTGCCAACATTTGGCCCACATCCCTCTAAACCTTGTTGCTCATATATCCATCCAGATGCCATTAAATGTTACAGTTGTACCAGTCTCCAACAATTTCTCTGGCAGCTCATTCTGGACGCATCTGAAAAAGTTGCCCCTGACGTCCCTTTTAATTCCTTACCCATTAATTTTAAACCGATGTTTTCTAAATTTTGACTTCCTCACCAGCCGAAAAACACCTTGACGAGTCAACCTATCCATGTCCCTCATGATTAAAAAATAGCAACGATTTGACTTTATCATACTTGTCAGGAGGGAAATGTGTGGAGATTATTTGTCGATGGTTTGAAGTAGAAAGTCTAATGTACAGATTTTTAGAAATGCATATTGGAGAAGTTTTTAACAAGTCATTGAAGTCTAGTAGCAGTTGTAGAAGTATGTTGTGAAAGCTGCAGAAGGATTTCAGGGCACGAGAACGATGCATTATTTCCAATGTATGGTGGCTCAGTTCGACCGCACTTGGACTACAGTATGAGGAATTATAATCCTCAATTTAGGAAAGATACTAATGCCATATGAGGAATACCACGAATAGTGATTAGCCTTGATATCATGGATGAACGTTAGTCCTCTGAATTGAAATTTTTTTTAACAGTTTCAAAACAAGAGAGGTAATCTCATTGAGAGTTGCAAAATATTTGAAGAGATAAACAGGGTGGTGCAATTAAATTTTGTTCCCTCATTGGTGAATCTAGAAGCAGGAGAGGACAATTTTAAAACGAAGCACTGTGATTTATGACCAGGATGAGAACTATTGATTTTTGTGTTAGCCTTGAGGAGTCTCGCTATTCAGCACTACAGTGAGACTTGGATATTTGGTCTTTGAATGCATCACTATCAGCCTGACCCGCCGACACTTACTGCATCACTATAGACCTGACCCCTCACACTTCCCACCTTAATATCAGCGTGAACCCCTCAAACTTACTGCATCACTATCCATCTGGCGCCCTCACACTTACTGCGCCACTTTCATTTCGAGACCCTCATTTTGACTGCGTCACTATCAGCCTGACTGCCAAACACTTACTTTGTCACTATCAGTCACGCCCTTACACTTCCTATGTTACTATCACCCTGACTCCTTACACTTACTGTGTCACTATCAGCCTGACTCCATCACATTTATTGTGTCAGTATCAGACTGACGCCTCACTCTTATCTTGTCACTAAAACACTGTCCCGTCACATTGACTGTGTCACTATCAGGCTGACCCCCTCACACTTACTGCTTCACTATCGCAATGCCCCTCTCTCACTTATGACGTCATTTACACCCTGACACCCCAGACTTGCTGCGGCACTATCACACTGAGGGCCTTACACTTAGTGTCACTGTCATCCTGACCCCTTACACTTACTGCGTCACTATCACACTGGTATCTCACACCCACGGTGTCACTATCATCCTGAACCGCTTACACCTATTGCGTCACTATGACTTTGACCCCAACACACTAACTGCATCAATATCAGCCTGACTATCTCACATACTGCGCCACTACCAGGCTGACTCCCTCACATATACTGCGTCACTATCAGACTTACCCACTCATGCTGACTGTGTCACTATCACCCTGAATCCCCACTCTTACTGCGTCAAGATCATTGTGCCCCCATATACTTACAGCGTAACTATCATCCTGACAACGTCACACTTACTGCGTCTTGATCAGCCTGATCCCCTCAAACGTAATGCGTCACTATCAGCTTCAACTCTCACATTTACTGCGTCACTTCTGACACTACCCCTGCACACTTACTACATCCCTATCCGCCTTAGCCCCTCGCATTTACTTCATCACTATCAGCCTGAGACACTCACACTTACAGCTTTACTACAACCTGGCCCTGTGAGTGCATCTATATCACTGTTACCCTGACCCCTTGCCCATACTGCGTCACTATAAGCCTGGCCCCTCAAATGTTCTGATTCACTATCACACTGCCATTTCACACTCACTGCGTCACTATCACCCTGACCCCTCACAATTACTGCATCACTACAACCTGACCCCCTGAAAGCATCTGCGTCACTGTCACCCTGACCCCATCACACTTGCCATGTCACCATCACAATGACACATTCACACAGTCTGCTTCAGTGTCATCATGACACCTCACACTTACTGCATCACTACCATCCTCCCCCTCATACTGACCTGTCACTATCATCCAGAGCCACTCACACTTATTGCGTTCCTGTCACTCTGCTCCCAACACACTCACTGCGTCACTATCACCCTGACACTCGCACACTTCCCGCATCACTATCAGCCTGACCTCTCACAATTTCACCTTATCTATCAGTCTGACTCCTCACATTTCCTGCATCACTGTCACCCTGTCACTTAACACTTACTGGCCAGTATTAGCCTGACGACCTCAACTTACTGCATCAATATCAGCCTAAACACTCACACTAACTCCGTCACCATCTCGCTGACCCCCTCACACTCACTGCGTGACTATCACCCTGTCCCCTCTCACTTCCTGCATTAGGATCACTCTCACTCACGGACACTTACTGCATCACGATCAGCCTGACCCCTCACACATACTGTGACACTATCAGACTGACCCCTCACACTTACCGCATCCCTAACAGCCAGACATCCCTAACAGCCTGACCCCACCACACCTGCTGCGTCTCTATCAGCCTGACCCCTCACACCTACTGCTTCACTATCAGACTGACCCCTCACACTTTCCGCATCCCTAACAGCCTGACATCTCACACTTACTGCGTCACTATTCCCCTAACACCTCACTTTTATTGGCCACGATCAGCCTGACGGTCTCAACTTACTGTGTCACTACCAGCCTGAACGCACACACTTACTCCCTCACTATCACCCTGACTGTCTCACACTCACTGCGTCAGTCTCTGCCTGACCCCATCACACTTACTGCGTCACTATCACCATGGCCCCTTCCACCTTATGCGTCAGGATCAGCCTGACACAGTAACACTTACTGCATCACGATCAGCCTGATCTCCTTGCAATTACTGCGTCACTATCAGCCTGACCACTCACTCTTATTGCGTCACTGTCACACTGACCCCTCACACGAAGTGTTTCACTGTCACCTTGACCACTTCACACTGACTGCATCACTATCACTCTGACCCCCCTCACTGCGTAACTATCGGACTGATCCACTCACACAGTCTGCGTCACTACCACGCTGACACCTCACCCTCATTGTGTCACTATCATCTTCACTCCATCACACTTATTGAGTCACTGTCAGCCTGATCCCCTGTAATGGAAAATTATCATTTATTGTGAAATCTGTGAAACCATGGTTGAAACAAAGAAGTATGGACCTAACTTTGCAAAAAGACAGAAAAAATGTAAAGTTCAAACTAATTTACAGCTGACTCTCAAGGCCAATAATCTATTATATCAGCAGTCAATGAATTAGAAAAAGCAACTCCATGTATGGAAAGGAACTCGACTGATCCAGGTTCCTGGTTTGAGGTGTGATAAGGCAAGGCAATATATAGTATAAAGGAAATATATGAAAACCGTCAGGCGTCCATTTCATGAGGTGTCTTGCAAATGTGTCGGGTCCACTCTGCAAATTTCAAAAATAAACTTTTTATTTGCTCTTGGTCGCATTTGCGTCGAGTCGATTGAAATTCCACGGCAGTAAACTAGGGGGCTCGCCTGGGACCCTGCGACTGGTAAGATTTTTAAGATTCCCAGGAGGTGTACGCGCCACTGCCTTGAATGTCTTTCACTTCATCTCCAGCGCTGAATTGGCCCCTTTGCGTGAGAGGACTGGGGTAAGTGGATCGCCCCAGAGTCGCGTTCCGAATCGAATAGGGTCAAGGTAAAAGTTGTGGCTAAAGTAATCCGACATAGAGACTCGTTCGAAGAGAATAAATGAAGCAGGAAGAGGGACCAGTGAACTCTCGCGCGGTATTCGAGTAAAACTCAAGGGAAAGGATTGCCGTCTCTCGAGAGTTTAAGAGGTAGCAAGATTAACGGTGGTTTGAGACTTGGAGCCACCATGGGCAGCGTTGGAGTCGCCAAAGCTGTACCAGTTACGTGGGTTCTTGGTTTGTGAAAACCAAGGCAATGAGACGTCGCGCCCAATGAGAGGGGACCTCCTGAGGTAAAAGCAAGTTATATTGGCAAAGAGAAGATTATGGTATCATATGTGTGTGTGTGTGTGAGAGAGAGAGATAGACAGATATACAGACAGAGAGACAGAGAGAGAGAGATGAACACTGTTCCAATATCCATGAAAATCGGCTCCAGCAAGAGCGAACAAAAATAGGGTCGACAGACAACTCAGAATGGTCAAGAAAAAATAGAATATATGCTAAATAATTATGGCCCAGTTTCTGTAAAGCAGTTAAAAATGTAAATCAAGGAATGTGTTTTTCTGGAGGAAGGAAGTTTTAGTAACATGCAGTTGCAAATGTTGAGGTCACCGTTGGAGGAGAGAGAGAGAAGGAGAAACGGAAGGGTAAAATAGAACCTGTGAATTGTACTGCTTATAACATGTTGAAGGCTGAGCCTGATTTAAGGGAAAGAAAATCTCGAATAAAAGATAGATCAAGTACAGGAACAAACACCAGCGCACATGCACACACACACACGGAAAACAACCTAATGAAGCTGTACAGTGTCTTAAGACTGGATCAGATCCTGACCTTAATGGGTGCCCTCGAAGAGCTACAGCCCCCTGCGAGATCCACTTCGTGAAGATTCCAAGTCAACGGTCGCCGCCTCAGGTTCTGCTGAATCACCAATAGCATATCGTACCCACAATCAATTGAAAAGAATCCCTAAAGAAGTCGAGACAATGTCCCAGTACCTTAAGCACCTCACGAAAGTAGATTACGTCTATTGTGGACTGATACCACCCAAGGACATAACGACGGCAGAGATCACACCGTTTGAGGCACACCAACGGAATGAAGTACGAAACAACAAAATAGGTAACAATACACGTGTATTACCTGGGACACGGGAAAGCTGAATTAGATAGAACAAGACATAATACATGCTGAAAAATTGCTGGCTCAAGAGAACCATAACCGGAAATTAAAGATGGAACAGCAATTACATAAACCTCAGCTTATTATGATGCAAATGGTCGTTCAGCCGTTGGAGGGAGGAACTGCGGGAAAAGAGAGAGGCACAGGTGGAGTTCGCAAAAGAGGAAGGGATCGCGGAAGTGCGCTTGCAGAGATAGATCTGGCTGGTGCTTTGTTTGCGGAGCAATGGACCACTGGTCGAGACAGTGCCCGCACAGACAGCCTCAATCGGTCCTGGAGGCTGGACAGCATGGTGACTGACAGGGGACGACTGAGGTTGAGGTGGGCAGACCACAAGGTATAGGTAAACCTCTTTCCTTTACACTTGGCAACGAAGAATCCCTTATGCTAATCACTTCTACTAACCTAACGGGCACTGAGATGTGTCCCAACACTATATTGAACATTGAGATTGCGAAGTGTGGACAATATGTTCAATATAACAATGGTACGTATATGTCGATGCCTAACTCTATGTTATATGTGGCAGGTACACCAGTTACCTTTTTGGTAGATACATGGCCAGCACATTCACTCCTCAAATCAAGACAGTTCAGAGAGTTGACGGCAATAAAGACAAGTGGAATGTTCCTGAACTCAATGGAGGCATCAGGCGTCGTGATATGAGAGAGTTGTACCGCACCCCTATTGTGTGAAATCAGTAATGTGCATACATTCTAATTCTCAATTTTGTTAGCGGAATTCTGTCCTTTACATTTGATGGCTCGGGATCTCATAGTGAGACTGGGGTTGTATTTGCTCAGTACTCCGACGGGCTTGCAGGCAATTCAAAGGGAAAATTCACAAGTGTAAACTGTAAAATTCTACTCACGACCCCTGGTGTATATCTATGAGTGCCGAATAAGCCAGAGAACAATGAGTTCAGTGAGCAATTCACTCGCCCTGGAAGCAGGTAAGCATGTTAATCCTATTAACACCGATTTTTTTTTTGCGGGAATATGCTGCACTGCACAGCACACATACGCCACGATGGCCCTGAGGAACCATAAGAGAAGTATTGGTTCAGGAGATTGGTTAAACCAGGTCAGTTGTTATTGTGTGAATTTTATTGAGGGGATGGCAGATGTATAGTCAGTGTGAACTTACGTAAAGTACCTGTCACGGCAAGTAAACTCTGTATGTTTGATGTGGAAGGCGATGCTCCTCACGTGCCACTGGCGAAGGTATCCAGTGACTGATGGCAGGATTTGGGGCCATGGGTACTAAAGGCTTAAAGAACGAAATGTTGGGTGTTCTGGGACGATGTGGGTATGTGGTTCAATGCAGATGTGCGGACATATAGGAAGAAATTAATTTGTTTAACTCAGGCAATAGAACAGTCGAGGTAACCCCCGCGAGCCCTGAAGAGCCTCGAAGGCCTGCATGGCGTTTCCCTAAGACAAACTTCTCAGACCCAAGATTAATAACGGCCCCTACTGAATTATGGTTAAAAGGCAAACATGATGTGGGGCTTATACGAGGTTGTGAACTAATACGAGAAACCATAAAGTCGGAGTATCGTCCTTGCAGGGCACAATACCCGTTAAAACCCAAGGCCATGGACGTAGTTACTCCAGTCTTTCAATCCTTCCCAAAAGCGAGAGAGATAATCCTCTGTGTAAACTCACCGGTGAGAACTCCCATTTTTCTGATCAAAAAGGCAAAAATTCCAAGTGAACCGGGAGAATGCAGGTTTGTTCAAGACCTGCAAACAGTCAATAACAGTGTTGTTCCGCGCGCATCAAATGTTCCAAAACCCTATACTGTATTAGTTCAATTTCGACTGGACAATAAATGGTTCCCTGCTGTGGGTTTAGCAAATACATTCTTTAGTGGAACGGTGCATCCAGATAGCCAATTATGGTTCGCTTTTTCATTCAAAGGGAAATCTTATGAGTTCACACGACTTTGTCAATGTTACTGTGAGTCACCCACCATATATAATGAGGCTCTACGCAGGAGTCTGGAGACTTTTCTTTTAACCCCTGGGTCTGCGCTTCTGCAATCTGTCGACAATTGCTTAATAGTAGCACCGACAGACGAACAACGTGAGAAGGATTCCCTTGCATTGCACGAGGGAAGGGCACAAAGCCAGTCTCGCAAAGCTTTGATTTATGCAACAACAGGTGTAGTTCTTCAGTCACTTAATATCTGAACAAGGGAAGGCCATTGGTCAAGACAGAGTGCAAGTAATTCAGCTATTTCCAAGGCCTCACATGAAGAAACAATTGCTATCCTTTTTGGGCATACGCTCCTACTGAAGAACGTTTATCTCACATTACACAAATCTTGAGGCGCCCTGAAGTGACATGGCCCATGGAAAAGGGTAGCAGAACCAAGGTCCGTTGCAATGGATTTCAGCGGCCGAGTTGAATTGAAAAAGACGTTTCAAAGTCCACCTACACTGGGGATTCCGAATCCAAACAAGCCTTCTGTCAAACGGCAGATGAGAAACATGGCTGCCTGACATCTGTGTTGTTGCAGGATCATGGGGGAAAATTCAGACTGGCAGCTTATTTTTCAGCTAAGCTAGACCTCGTAGCTGGGGGATTGCGTAAATGCCTGCGAGCTGTGGTTGCAGCTGAAAAGGCTGTTGCAGTGTCCAGGGATATAATCAGCTATGGCGACTTAAGCTGAAAATGTGTTGCTGGAACAACGCAGCAGGTCAAGCAGCATCCAAGGAACAGGAGAATCGACGTTTCGGGCATAAGCCCTTCGTCAGGATGCTGCCTGACCTGCTGTGCTGTTCCAGCAAAACATTTTCAGCTCTGATCTTCAGCATCTGCAGACCTCACTTTCTCCTATGGCGACTTAACCAAACTCATCGCACATGCAGTATCCTTGCTGCTTTCCGAGCAAACGACAGCACATACGTTGGCAGCTCGTTGACTCAGATACAATACTGTGTTATTGGAGAAGCTTAACATTGCAATAAAACGATGTAACGTCCTTAATGCTGCTAATCCTCTCACTAGAGAAGGAGACGGAGACCCACATGATTGTATCGCTGAAATTAATGAAATGTGCTGCCGTGACAAGACTTGCAGAATTCACCACTTCAGAATCTAAATATGGAGTTTTCTTTGTGGATGGGTCAGCATTCAGGAGCAAGGAGATAGGCCAGAATTTTATCCGGCATGCTGTAGTAACTAACCATGAGGTATTCAAAGCGGGATCACTCGTTTCTCAACTGTCAGCGCAAGCGGCGGAGCTGATTGCCTTGACTGAGGCATGTAAATCGGCTAAGGGAAACATAGCGAATATTTAACTGAGAGCAGATATGCATTCGGAGTTGCACATGATTTTGGAACCCTGTGGAAATACAGGGACTTCTTGACCTTCACCGGAAAGCCCATCACACACCGTGATCAGATTTCTGACCTCTTGGAAGCGGTCCTATTCCCTAAATCAATTGCTGTGTGTAAATATGATGCCCACATGAAAAATAACGATTCAGTTTCTCAAGGAAATGCAAGGGCAGATTCAGCGGCAAGGACGGCAGCCCAGCAGCCGGTAAATGATCAGTTTGACATGGGAATGACAAAAATCCTTACCCCAACAGCAGACGTACGGGAGTCACAGTCAAAGTCCAGGCTTGAAGACACGTTTGAGTGGGAAAAAGCAGAGTGCAGTTTGAGGTAAGGGGTACGGTGTGGCTCCAATGTTAAACCTTTTCTACCACGATCATTATTTCCATTCTATGTCAAACTGACACACGGTAAGGAACATGTGTCAAAAGTGGGGAGATATGGCAGCATTTCAGCACAGTGGCACACTGAGTGATTTACTCATTACTTCCAAAAATATTGTGAACGATGTATTATCTGTGCCACAATAATGTGGGGAGGGGAATACAGATGAGTCATGTAGCACTTCCGAAACCCAAAAACCAATTTTAACATTTACAACTGGATGTTACCGAACTAACACCCTGCGAAGGAAAAAAGGTATTGTCTGGTAATAGTTGATAAATTTTCCAAATGGGTGCAAGCGTTCCCCACGGCAAAACAGAATGCCAGATCCGTAACCAAAGCTTTCCTAACTGAAATACTTCCGAGATGGAGCATCCCTGAGAGGCTTAGTAGTCCCAAGGTTTGCGAAGCTTTATAGCTCCGGTTGAGGTTCAGGGTGTAGGTTTGCTCGCTGAGCTGTACGTTTGTTATCCACACGTTTCATTACCTGGCTAGGTAACATCATCAGTGGCGACCTCCAAGAGAAGTGAAGATGTTGTCTCCTGCTTTCTATTTATATGTTTGTCCTGGATGGGGTTCCTGGGGTTCGTGGTGATGTCATTTCCTATTCGTTTCTGAGGGGTTGACAGATGGTAAACCGATTTATGTGTTTGTTTATGGCGTTGTGTTTGGAGTGTGAGGCCTCTCGGAAATCTCTGGTGTGTCTGCATATACAGTAAACCGACAAACACTGACCAAATACTTAACTACACCAGCAACCAAACCAACACGCAAAAAGGAACCTGTATCAGAACACTATTCCAACGAACCACCACACATTTCAGTACAGACAAATTTCGGAAAACAGAGGAGAACCACCTATACAACGTATTCAAGAAGAATGGATACTTCAAAAATACAGTCCACAGATTCCTCAGGAACAAACCACGACAAGTAGACCTAACACAGCCAGAAACCCTATCGACCTTTCCATACATCAATGAAGTCTCGGAAGTGGCAGCCAGACTACTAAGACCTCTTGGAATCCACAAACAGTCTCAAACAAAACTAACAAATTTAAAAGACCCAGTACAACCCATGGACAAAATCAACGTCATATACAAAATTCCATGCAAGGACTGCTACAAACACTACATAGGACAAACAGGAAGAAAGTTAGCCACCAGGATACAGAACACCAGCTAGCCACAAAAAGACACGACCTTCTGTCCCTCGTAGCCCTTTACACGGATGAAAGAAAAACACCATTTCGTCTGGGACAACACATCTATCCTGGGACAGGCTAAGCAAAGACATGCCAGAGAATTCTTTGAGACCTAGCACTCCAACCACAACGCCATAAAAAAGACATATATCTAGATAGTATCGATCAACCCCTCAGAAAACGAATAGGAAATGGCATCACCACAAAACCCAGGAACCCCATCCTGGACAAACATATAACTAGAAAGCAGGAGATAACACCTTCTCTTCACTTGGAGTTCGTCACTGATGATGTTACCTAGAACAAAGAACATAGAAAAATACAGCGCAGTACAGGCCCTTTGGCCCTCGATGTTGCGCTGATCCAAGCCCACCTAAACTACACTAGCCCACTAACCTCCATATGCCATGTAATGAAACGTCTGGATGTCAAACCGACAGCTCAGCGAGCAAACCTACACTCTAGGCTTAGTAGTGACAGTGGGACACCATTTTTCCATAATACCCTACAGCAGACTAGTGAGTATTTGGGAATAAACATGAGATAACACTGTGCCTACCACCAAACGAGCGGTAGGGCAGCGGAAAGAGAAAATTCTACCTTAAAAAATAAATTGACAAAATGCTGTGAGGAACTAGGGATGGCATGGACAAAGGCACTTCCAGTTGTGCTAATGTGTATGAGATCTAGGAGGAGAGGGAGAGCTCATCTTAGCCCGTTTGAGATTTTGTTTGGTAGGCCCCAAACACAGGAATTGTCCCGAGATGTAAGGGAAGCCAAATAACAGGCCACTGTGAGGATGAGATGTTGTGTTACTGCATGAAACTCTTCTGTCCCAAATACAGAATCAAGTGAAGACAGCACTACCCCAATCAGCAGAAGGGAAGATGTACTATCTATAACCTGGAGCCTGAATAGTGGCGAAAGACTTCAGGAGGGAAAACAGGAAGGCGAAGAGGTGGCTAGGAACGTTGCAAGTCCGCCTTTCAGCACAGACAGCTGTTAAGATCGCCGGAACAGCCACATGGATACACGCCAGCCATTACAAACTTGCAGCTGGGACTGAGGAGACATCGCACAACACCAAAACCAATTTAGAGCAGGTATTTATTAGAAGACTTAAGAAAATGTGGGACTGCCCCAGTTCAAACTGTTGGCAAGCGCCCTGGTAGGACTATTCATAAGGGCAGGGGCGTCTGGGATGCCGCAGCTGACGGTAATCTTAACTGATAGGACGAAGTGGATCTTTGCATGCGACCCATAGCCGTTCAGTAACAAGGACGACTATAAATTCGATAATTAAGATTTATGCAGGGATCCATGGTGCGCCGGTGACTGGCACTTAGTAGTAGCCACCACGGCAAAAGGGGCACCTGTCATGGGAAATATATATTCTATGATCATAGTAAGACTCAGAAGAGCAATGAGGGAGTCTCGTGGTGTGAAATAGATAGATCCTTCTCCGACATCAGTAGACAGGTGAATATAGCGGAGCAGTCGCCCCACCCCCGCCCTCCGAGATGCAGTGCAGAATGTATTACAGATCATAGGAGCAATGGGGCATGGCAACCAATCGTACAAGATCATGGACCTAACCCCAAGCCGGGAAAAGGTCATTAATGACACACCCGAACCCGAAGGGAGACGGCCGTGGCGAGAGAGCGAATTTGACGCAGGAGGGGAATTTGCCTGCAGGAGATAAATGGCGTAAATGCGACGCCAGTAGGTTGGGAGCTGCGAAGAGTCATTGCTAGATGTGAAGGGATCAGAGCCTGTGCTTTGGTCATAAGACAAATCGAGAGATTAGACGTTGGCTACACTTGTTGGATGTTTGCACACAGCTCAAAGATAGACTGCCCAGCAAATTACTGAGAGCCTGGCGAGAAATGCCAGCTGTCTGCTTCCACGGGAGGCGACTAGCCTGACCCTGATAGTGGGGGGCAATTTGGGCAAATCTCGTATCACCACCCGAACTCCAGGATAACTACAGCCCCACGCCTGACACGCTACCGACCACAGCATTCCAGACAGTGGATTGCAGGGGAGAAACGTATATTTGCACCAATCGGGGGAGACTCATTTTGGGTATCTCCCAGTGTACCTTGATGCTGTATTTGAACAATGACTCTTGTACAGCAACATATGCAAATGATACGACCATAAACATTGCTTTTCCCTTTATCAATGGTCAGACCATGAGCGGCACGGTGGCACAGTGGTTAGCATTGCTGCCTCGCAGCGCCAGAGACCCCGGTTTAAGTCCCGCCTCAGGCGACTGACAGTGTGCAGTTTGCACATTCTCCCTGTGTCTGCGTGAGTTTCCTCCCACAGTCACCAAGATGTGCAGGTCGGGTGAATGGGCCATGCTAAATTGCCCGTAGTGTTAGGTGTTAGGTAAATGTATGGGTGGGTTGCGCTTCGGCTGGTGTGTGTGGACTTGTTGGGCCGAAAAGCCTGTTTCCACACTGTAAGTAATCTAATCTAATCAGGATGGCAGGTATAAACTGGCCAGGTGGCGAGAAAGTGTACCACCACTCTCCCGGGGAGAAAGGGGTGTTGTTCCAACTCGATACAGTCCACCAACACAACAGTGTTCTCCCTAAAAGGCAGCAATTGCCGAACTCGAAGCGGCATCCCTCTGCATTGGAATGGGTACACACTCGCAGAACATCCTTCCATATGGTGTATTCGCAAATGAGACGGACGAAGGCCTCGCACTCATTAACACTGAGTTCATGGTGGTTAGGAAGCAGTGACACAAAATCGATTAGTACGAGACATCCTGCCGGCCGAGAGAGGGGGCGTCTGCAAAACGTTAGGTACCTCATGCTGTATTAATGTTTCTGATGAGTCCCAAAATATTACTGGTTTAATAAATGATATGAAGGCAGCTATATGAACGCCTCCACGAGCAGATGACTCCTGCTCCCGATGGCTCACGTCCCTTATGGAGGATGGGGGTATTGGACGCATATCGTTCTACTCGTTGGAGGACTGGTCTTACTCATACTGCTTTGAATAAGAACCTAGTTGTGTACCTGCCGACACCACTTGCTTATGAATGCAGTAGGATACGAAATGTTAAACTATCGTGGCCCTAAAGAAGGAAGATCCGATTGCTTGTCCACACCCTACAGCGACGTTGATGAATGTGACGTGTGAAGATGGGCTGGTGTATCGGGCAAACCAGGGAAGTGGGAAAAACACCACAAAGCTTTGTTAGAGTGTCTGAGGAAATGCCTGGTGTTCATAAATTATTTTTGATGTATGACGATCTGGCTTTTTTTCTGGTTGCTGTCCTTTTTGAAAAATGACAAAAAATTGGAAAATGTAATGGAAAATTAACAAAATTAACATTTACTGTGGAATCTGTCAGAGAATGATTTGCAAAATTTAATACTTCGCTGAAATATGCAAATACTTTGCTGAATTCTGCATCGAGGAGTCAGCTTGTCTTTGAGGAACTTTGCAAACATTTCACCTGGCCTTGCGAGCAGCCGAGTTCATAAAAAAAGCTTTGGAAATCATAAAGACAATTATGTTCAAGGCATGGGAATGAGAAAATATGAGCTCGAATGTTTCACAACACTTGTCATTGAGCATGTGATAAGAATAGTATAAAAAGAATATGTGAATTTTGTTCACAGCTCTTACATAAGGCACTTTTGCCAAGTACTTTGGCGGCCCTGCATGCAGAGGTTGAAAAATAAAGCCTTTCCTTTGCTCTTGCGAGCAGTTGATTAGAGTCGATTAAATTTCCATGACAGGGTGTCAGGGTGTCAGGCAGTGGGAGAATTGTTGGGTATCAGTAAATGGGAGAATTGTTGCACAGTGGCATGCCATTGGAAAATTAGTACAAATTGCCTGTTCATTAAAGAATTTGAGCAGAACACCTCTAATTGGAAGAATAGGGGCAGGGAATCATTGAGAAGGAACAATTTTGCAAGCAGCAGTAAAGTCGAGATTCGAGTCCGCCCACCAAGAAATGAAAAAAAAAACTTTGGTGCAGGAAAGCCATACGTGGAGGAAGTGTATCAGGAAACAATTGTGCGAAGAAAACGCACGGGACGAATGTGCAAGCGTCACACAGTCACTCACTTGAGGCAGGCACTGAACCCGGGTCTCTGGCGCTGTGAGGCAGCAGTGCTAACCACTGTGCCACCGTGCCGCCCAATGAATGATAGCTTTGTGACAAATGTCTACATGTGGTCAATAGCTGGATTCAAAGCATTCAATGTGTTGGTGCAAAAACCCGTCATTGTTGACATTTCCAAGAGAGGTATATAATGCTCAGGCATTGGCTGGAAGTCAAGGTGTAAGAAAATTTGGGTCATCCTGGAACTGATTGATTCTCGCTGCTGTTTGACTTAGTTTGATTAATTTTGTGTTTGTCCCGATTTATCTGGCTGTAGGTGAATTTAGAACATACAATTTATGTCCAAGGGTCACTTCACATCACTGGAGAGTGAAAATATAGTTCACATACCATAATACCAATGAATTGATAATTAAATTTTGTGTTTTAACAGATAAAATGATTTATGTTTTCCAGTAGTTGTTAGATATTGATTAGATATTTATTAAAATAGATACACTGAGAATTGTAATCCTGTTGCAGGATTGTTGAATTGTTAAAAGGTACATACGTGGAGTGTTTTTGGAATGATTTGGTGGTGCCAGTGTTGGATTGGGCTCTACAAAGTTTAAAAAAAAATCAAGCACCACCAGGTTATGAACCAACAGGTTTATTTTGAAGAACGAGCTTTCAGAGCGCTGCTCCTACATCAGTTCGTTGAAGGAGCAGCACTCCGAAAGCTAGCGCTTCCAAATAAACCTGTTGGTCTATAACCTGGGTTTGTGTGATTTTTTAAGTTTGTTTTAAGGAAGGAATTGTTTTTTCATTCAAATATACAGGCTGTTCAAGAATTCTATCTAGCCTTCCATGGTTTTCTTTTAGAGACCACACATTTATAGATTAGATTAGATTAGATTAGATTAGATTAGATTAGATTACTTACAGTGTGGTAACAGGCCCTTTGGCCCAACAAGTCCACACTGACCCTACGAAGAGCAACCCACCCAGACTCATTTCCTTACATTTACCCCTTCACCTAAAACTACGGGCAATTTAATATGGTCAATTCACCTAACCTGTACATTTTTCGGATTGCGGGAGGAAACCGGAGCACCCGGAAGAAACCCACACAGACACGGGGAGAATGTGCAAATTTCACACAGACAGTTGCCTGAGGTGGAAATTGAACCAGGGTCCCTGGCGCTGTGGGACAGCAGTGCCACCATGCCGCCCACAATTCATATAATTTTCACTGTAATCAGTATTTCAAATTTGCATCAGATTTAAGATGAAAATGAGGACCAATTAACGAGTACTTCCATGAATGGAAAACACAGTAAATTTAATTTACAGAAGCAAATTCAAGTTTGATCCGGATAAGCAAATAAATACTTTGAATGGAAATGATCCGAAAATGTTTACATCTACATTTGAACTAAGTCAAATGACTCTTTTTTTGAAATAATTAGACCGAAAACCTGTTTGAAAACATGAACAAATCAGGACTATCGACAAGTCTTGCTGTTAGTGCTCTTGGCCAATCGTAATAAAAATAAATACTACTTTGAGTAACAAGTATCATGTGTAATTGCTGGGCTGAAAAGTAAGAGGATAGCTCTTGTATTTATTGGCAAGAATTATAACCAAATGTTTACTGTGGTTACTGCACTCAGTAACAATAAGATCAAGATCAATGGCTGTTAGAATCCTTGGCCACTCGTAATGGAAGAATAAACACTGCTGTGAGCAATACGTATCTTGGATAATTACTGAACAGAAATTTCAGAAGACACTCATTGTATTTACTGGAGGGAATGATAATCAGATGCTTACTGTGGTGATTGATCTAAGGGACAATAAGACAGTTACTCAGATTATTCCACTGAACAGTAATTAAATGATCATGAGACCATTGCCTGGCTTTATGAATAGTGTTTTGTGTGAGCATTGATTTCAATAACATTGTGATAGTATACAAGTCTGCAGGTTAGGGGAGTTGGCTATGCTAAATTTCCCATAGTGTTCATGAATGTTTAGGTTAGGTGCATTAGTCAGGGGAAATGTCGAGTAATAGAGCAAGGGAATGTGTCTGAGTGGGTTACTCTTCGGAGGGTCGGTGTGGACTTGTTGAGCCAAGTAGCCTGTTTCAACACTGTAGGGATTCTATGACTCTATGATTCTTTGGTTTAGGAATAGATTGATAAGCGAGTGCTAAAGATACTATTCAAAGTCAACAAAATCTTTATGTTTAGTCGAATTGCTTAGCAAAATGCATTGAAGCCATTATACACAAAGTGAGATAAGTGGAAGTAGCAAGGTATTTTGATTAAATAAAATGAATGTCATTATTTAGATATTTTAAATTTGAAAAACTACAGTGTCCTCAAATCTAAAATTTAGAGACAATGTAATGTGATACATACATTTATTAATGACCTGAAGATAATAAATTGCAGATTCTGTGATTATTGGAATGAACAACAGACAGAGCAAATCCAAAATTGGATTGAAAAGCAATTCAAACTCTGCTTAGATATTTTCTAATCACCATTCTAAGCTGCTTTGGCACATCTCTGTTGAAGATGGGAACTCAACCCACACTTCCTGGTCTCGTGGGAGACACTCTACTGGAGCTCCAAAGGTTTTTTTCATCCCACCAAGGAAGGGTGGGATTATAATTAATTGTGATTACTCAAATGAAAACTAACCAGTGTTCACTCTGATAATTGGGCTGGGAATTAACTCGTCTGTTTCTATGCAATTGACTGAGAAGGAAATGGTAATTCACAATAATGATGGTACTAAGTATATAGGCTCTTATGTAAAAATTAATATCGTGACAATTGAAGGAAAAATAAACAGACATATCATGCGCTTATTTTAAATTCATGAAAAATACAACTGCTGAATATGTTTAAAGCATTTTTTCTGACAATGAAAAGATAATTACAATGCTTATCAGCAGATGTAATCACCAAAAAAAAAAAGTTATTCACTGTGACTATTCAGCTGCAGGCAGCTCCCCTTCCTTACACAAATGTACAACTTCCAATAATTCAAAATGTACTCTGATTGATAAAGGGAAGAACAAACACATGTAAGTTTTTTCTCGTGTTAACAAAAAAAGTCACAAATTTGATTTTTTTTAGCTTTAAAATATTTAACCCTTGCTGAGATCAGAAATACAATAAACCTTCACGTGGAAGAAAAATATAATCAAATCAAATCAAAATATACATCGATATTCACAATAATTGGGAGATTGAACACTGCAATATCTTTCCATCAGTTGATGTACTGAGCCATAATTCCACTTTTATATCTTTACTGGATTGATCAGTTATTAGATATTAGCAATAACTGTTTGAACATACAATGTGCCGAAATAAACAGTAATTATTGGTGAAATGTCATTAGATATCTCTTACTCGATGAGGCTATGGTTACTTTGATTGTTGAAATGAGTGGCATTCAGATATTTCCAATGAACATTGGATGGAAAATCAATCTTTTTGGTATAGTCGTGAAAAATTTTTTTATTGGAGTATTGGCAATAAGAAATATAGGGTTAAATTATGATGTGCATCTCACTTTACCAAATATTTTCAAGTTTTCTAAAAGGTTTCTAGTCCAATCATCAGTTTAAAAGGGATAATTTTGGTTCAGCAGATCAGTAACTGCAAACATTTTTAACACATCTCCATCAAATCTGATAATTCAGAAAAAAAATACCAAAGCATTACCTGTCTAAATGTCAAATTATATCTTTAGATTAGAGTCAAGTTCATTCTCCAGTTATTTTATTCCTATTTTTGTCACCAGTGACTAAACATTGATTAGATTAAATGTCATATGTGTTAGCCATGAGTTTTCTCTCAAAGATCTGTGCAACACAGGAATGGGCCCTTTGGCCCATAACGTTGAGCTGAACATGATGCAAAATAAACTCACCCCTTCTGTCTACCCTTGGACCATATCCTTCCAAATTATCTAAATTAACATTTAAAAAGTCCTAATGTATCTGCCTCTACCACCAACCCTGGAAGTTCATTCCAGACACCTACCACTCCCTTTGTAAAAAACAAATTGCCCCTCACATGCCCCTTGAACTGTCTCCCCTAACCTTAAACGCATGTCACATACTTTTGACGTTTCAACTCTAGGAAAAACATTCTGACTGTCAACCCTATTTACGTAACTCCTGATTGTATAGACTTACATCAATTCTTCCTCATCTTCCGCCACTCCACAAAAAAGCAACCTGAGTTTTTGCACGTCTCCAAATCCAGGCAGCATCCTGGTAAACGCCCTCCGTACCCTCTCCAAAGCCTCCTTACCCGTCCTATAATGTGGCGAACAGAAGTGAATACAATACTTTAAGTATGCCTTAACCAAAGTCTTATAAAGTTGCAACATGCCATCCTGACTCTTGTAACCAGTTCCCTGACCAATAAAGGCAAGTATGCCATTTGCCTTCCTTACCACCGTATCTACTTGCATGGTCACTTTCAGGGAGCCATGGTCTTGAACGCCAAGATCCCTTCGAACAACAAAGCTGTTCAGGATCCTGCCATTACCTACTTCTCCTTAATATTTGAGCTCCCAAAGTGAAATACCTCACGGTTGTATGGATTAAACCTTGCCTTTAATTTATCTGCCCATATCTGCAATGTATCTTTTTTCTTGCTGCAGTCTTTGACAACCCTCTACATTATCCACAACTGCACTGAACTTTGTATCGTCTGCCAATTTATTAATTCACCAAATTAGATTTTAATCCATGTCACTTACATATATTTGTCCCGCATCAGAAGGGTTCCAGTGCAGATCCCTGTGGGAAAAAGACAGAAAATGAGGAAAATGCATAATTCTTGAATAAATGAGGTTTCTTTCAATGACAAAACTATTCTGATGAATAATCTCTGAAGGTGTGATTTTTGTTTTGAAATTAACCCAATATTTTAATTCTCAGTTTACTGATCTTAATGAATATCCAGTACAAACTGCTTTGAAAATATTGAATCATTTTAAGTGTTGAGTTCTAACATTAATTATTCTTTAATTGGAATTTCAATTATCACATCATTATGAGAGTTGAATCTATTATTCCTTAGTGTCAGTATCATGATGAAATATTTGCACTCATTTCAGGTCAACACACCTGCAATCCAGCAAAGTTTTCTCACCCAACACTCATAGTAACTATCTCATTCTCTTTCGTTTGAATTCTCGTGTTAATTAAAGGATTATTAATCAGTCTTATCAATTAAGAGATGGCTAACTAGTTTTCACATCAATATTTCAGTTCTTTCAAACATATTGCACAATTACATTGCAATAAGAGTTTTCTCATCATTCTTAAATTTGTTATCAGCTATTTTTGTTTCCAGTATCCACAGTTTTTTGCGTTCTTGTATTGATTGTATTTCATTTCAATGCTAACAATTCTATATTTCTGATTATTACGATAAGAGCTAAGTATTTTCATGTTAACCATTATATAAATTTCACGTGTTCCTTGTGTACACAAACCAGAATTAACAAATGTTTGCTCTATTCTTTTACAATAAATCTTGAATTCTTAGAAATCATAATTTTGTGAAAATGAGGGAAATTATCTTTCGCTTAATAGTCACATTGAATGACTAATGCTTTATTTCCAAGTCATGTGCATTACAAAGCAGTTTAATTTTGAGTACATAAATAATTGCTTCAAACAAATTTAATTACTTGATTATCATGAGATTTATATTTATTTAAGATCATTGTCGCTTCGTTCCAACATTTTTAGAAATTACTAATTCCTTTTATCGGTCCATTACACACTGGAATTGTCTAATACAATCCTCGTCTGATTATCACAATAAATATTTGAGCAGTTTTCCCTGTGAGTAACCACACTAAGTATGTGATTATAGTCCTGCCCTTCTTGCATAGGAACATTATGTAGGGCTCTGGTAATGTCTGTACTGAAAGACCAGGAGGTATGGATTCAATTACAACCTTCAACAGAGATGTGTCAAAGCACCTCAGATTTGATTAGAAAATATCTAAGTGTCTACTGAATTGTTTTTCAATCCAACATTTTCTCAACTTGTATCTGTTGTTCATTGTAATGTTCACAATATCTTGAAGTTATTTGCTTACGGTCACTGACTACACTATGAATGTTATTATGCTGCTTCCAAATACCTCTCAACTTTTAATAACTTTGCAGTCATAAAGATTCTACAGTGTAAATTATATTTAAGGTAAGGGGGAAAGATTTAAAAGGGATCTGAGGGGCAACTTTTTTCACAAAGTGTGTTTGCCTCATATGGAATGACCTGTGAGAGGAAAGGTGGTGGCTGGTACAATTATAACATCTAAAAGACTTTTGGACAGTTACATGGATAGAAAACGTCCAGAGGGATATGGAACAAACACAGGAAAATGGGGTTAGTTTAGTTGAGGGAATATGGCCGGGCTGCCTGAATGGCCTGTTTCCGTGCTGTATCAAGCTAGCATTGTACAATTCAAACTTGACTGTGATTGGTAAAGGAGAGAACAAATGAGTGTTGATTCTATTTTGTGTCCATAAAAAAGTGACATGAATTTTAAATAATTTTGTCACAAGAAATAGTCCACTCTTATTGTGATAAGAAATACAATGAATGTGAGCATTGAAGTGAAATATAATTAAATCAATTCAACTGTGTTGATATGGTTAAAATAAATATTGATATTCACAATGATTGTGAGTTTGTACGCTGCCATATCTTCACATTACTTCATGTACTGAGCCATTATTACACATTTATACCCCCTACTGAACTGAACAATAATTAGATGTTAGCAACACTGAGATTTTGAAAATCTATCAGTGCACTTTAAAGAAGGAGAAATTTATGTAATTTTATCCTGATCGATGATCAAACATTTGTGTCTGAATCAGGAAGAAAGTAAGGAGATAACCAAAGTGAATATCAGAGTGACCACGAGATACAGTCCATGGAATTTGATAGAAAAAGGAATTTGCATAATTTCATGGTTATTGAACGTTAATAATTAATTACCTCCGCAGGTACCGAAGCAGTCCAAGTCCAAATACACCAAGATCTGGACAATATCCAGGTATGGGATGACAAGGGGCAAGTAACATACATCCCACGCAAATGCAGGCAATGACCATCACGTATAATAAATAATCTAACCACCATCCCTTGACATTCGATGGTGTTGCAATCACTGAACACCCACTATCAACATCCTAGGAATAATCATTGATCAGAAACTGAATTGGTCTCACCACATAAGCACAGTGGCTACAAGAGTAATTCAACTGCTGTCTCCTGAAAGCCTGTCCAACAGCTACCAGACACAAGTCAGGAGTGTGATGGAATACTCCCCACTTGCCTGTATGAGTGCAGCCCGAACAACACTCAAGGAACTTGATTCCATCCGGAACAAAGCAGCCCGCTTGATTGGCACAGCATCCATAGGTATCCATCCCCCACCATCACTGATGCTCCGTAGCAGCAATATATACTATCTACAAGATGCACTGCAGGAATTCCCTAACCAGCACCTTTCAAACTCATTGCCAGTTCCATTGAGAAGGACAAAGGCAGCAGCTAGATGGAAAAACAACTATCTTCAAGTTCGCCTATAAGGTACTAATCACCCTGAATTGGAAATATATAGCTGTTCCTTCACTGTCGCTGGTTCAAAATCCTGGAAATCCCCACCCTAAAGGTATATACCCACAGCACGTAGATTGCAGCGGCTCAAGAAGACAGCTCACCACCAATTTCTCAAGGGCAACTAGGGATCGGCAATAAATGCTGGGCCCAGCCAGTGACACCCACATCACATCAAATAAATATTTTAAAAATGTCTACAAGATCAAAACAGCTCCACACTGTCCTAGCTGCAATCTCTGCCCCTTCTTGAAAAAAAGATAAAAGAATCTGACCTTGCTCAACTTTCTCATCAAAATCGAGTACAGTATTCACCCCAGCCCTCTCTTATATGAACCAGCAGCATTTCTACCACCAACAGTAGATCCTCTTAAAATATTTTGTCAGTAACTTTTAATTAACTGGTTACTAAAATTACAATGCAATCTCTACAAACAGATCAAATACCTTTTATGCAACAACACATTTTCTAACAACTTTTGTCGATCTCTGTCATTCCTTTTAGTTAGATGATGTAGGGAGGGATGGAAACACGACAGTGATGTAAGATATATGTAATACAGTGAGACAGGAAAGCTAGTATGGCTCATGTTGACTCTTAGACCCCACACAGTGAATCAACACATTCACTGCATAATAAACATAACACAACATTTCAACCCCACTCACACCCGGCATGACAGAAATAAAATGTGAATCAGGTGGACAGGATAGGTTTGTTACAGCTAGAGTTTGGAAGAATGAGGGGTGACATGACTGAAGTATCTAACATCCTGAATGGTTGGATAAGGCGGATGTGGAAAGGATGTTTCCACTTGTGGGTCATTCCTGAACTAGAGGGAACTGCTTTAAAATTGGGTTCACCCTTTCAGGACAGCGATGATGATTTTTGTTACCTATCAGAGGGCTGTGCAAGTTTGGAACTCTCTGCCCCAGAAGGTGGGCTCACTGAGTATTTTTAAGACACAAGTTGATAGATCCTTGTTAAGAGACGTTGGGGGAAGATGGAACACAAATCACTAACAGATCAGGCCTGGTCTAATTGAATGGTTGGGCACGCTCGAGGGGCCGAATGGTCACCTTCTGCTTCTCTCTCACATGATCCAAGCAATGAGATCTTTGTTTAAAATTAATTTACTGGGATGTAGGTGCCACTGGCTGTGGGCAGCATTTATTATCCAGAGGGCAGATAAGAGTCAACCACATTGCTGCGGATCAGGAGTCACATGTAGGCCAGACAAGGTAAGGATGGCAGCTTCCTTCCGTAAAGGACATCAGTGATCCAGATGGGTTTTTCCTGACATTCGAGAATAATTTCATCAATAGACTCATAATTGTAGATAAATTCAAGTTCCATGTCTGCCGTGGTGGGATTCGAATCAGGAACCCCAGAATATTCGCTGGGTCTCTACATTAACAGTTCAGCAATGATAGCATGAGGCTGTTACCGAGCTACAAAGTGTGGAAACCAAAACCTTGATCAAATAGTTAGAATTAAGGAGTGTTGAAGGGAATGGGGGAAAAGAATTACCAAGTTTAGGTTCAAGGCAACTGAAACTAAAGCCACCAACAGGGAGGAGATTAAAACAAGAAACTCACATGCAACTGGAATTGGATAAGTGCAGATACCTCAGGGAGGTGTGGAACTACGCAGGGAGGACAGGGTGAAGTCACGGGTAGATTTAAAAGCAGTGAACCAAATTTTGAAAATATCTTTCTGAACATGATGTAGATCAGGTTAAAACTGAGGTAGGTGTCTGACACAACTTGCTGCAAGGACACAGACAGCAGAATCTGAGGTGATCATAAGGTATTGGAAGTAGAATGTGGGAGACGAGCTGGGACTGTATTGGAGTAGTCATAGTGAGAGGGAACAAATGCTGGATGGAGGGTTCAGCTGCTGATGGACTGATGCTGAGGTGAGCAATTGGTAACTGAGCAAGTGACCACCATCTGATAGGACAAAGAAACTGATCCATCAGCCTGAAACTGACTGACCACGTGGCTGTCAGTGGCTCCAACACAAGTGAATGGAAACATTGCTCAGAGCCTGTTTCTGAAACAGTCAACACAACCAGGAAATAAAAAGTGAATAATGAGCTGAAAACAAGGTCACTGCTCTATTAGAGTCAAAATCATTCAATGTTCAGTTACTGAACATTATTGATTCACAGAATATTCTAACCTGCAGAATCACAGTAAAAGGGGAAAGTAAACAACATTCTTGGCAAAGACATAATGAACCAACTGCTTGTATAAAAACAGCTCAGCACAAAGGGGCTGAATCCTCCACAAACTGACAAACACAGATACCATCAGATTGATAGATAGAGATTGGAATTTGTTAGAAAAACCCTTCCCTGCTGATGGTGTATGATAGAAACCATTCTCAGTGTGATCTGTCTCTGAAAAGAGTCTCTGTTTCCCCTCAGAAAAGTAGGTGTGTCGCGCACTTACAGACTAACTTACAGACAAAGGAAACCTGATCAGGGGTTCGCAGGTTAATTATTGCACACAACAAGAGCTTTGACCACAACAAATTCCAGTGAAACCAACAAAGCAATGAGAAAGGTGAATTAGTCTTTATAATCATGCAGCCTCTCTCAATCAAATAATCCCAGTCAACTTCCAAACATTTTAAAACTATTAATCTCAATGTATACATATTTATTTCCTTCCCTAATTTCCTCCAAAAATATATTTAATTATTCTCTTCAAAGTATATTTTATATGATCAATTCATAATCACAATTCATTTCCAATTATTCTTAGAGCAAAACAACTTGCAAACTAAAATAGTTTTCATGTCAATAATGCTACTGAAAACTTTGTTATGTAGTTTAATCATATTTCAAAATATTGTTTTGGTTCATTATTGTAGTGAAGCTAAATTTAAAGTCTATTTATTTTCTCTGATATCCTTCCAATACTTTATTCCCTAATAAGAATACATGGTGTAATGGGTGACAAGCATTAAAATAAAATCGAATTTTCAATGCAAGAACTGATATAAATGATCACATATTATTCAGTTCATTCATTGCCGTTGATGTTAAGAGTTATTTTCATTGTAAGTGAATTGTTAAATTCACTTAAATAATCACAGTACAATTCTCACCTCTATAGATATGTAAAGTGATTGTCAAGTTATAAATATTTCAAGTAAAAGCAATTTCACATTTTGTTCTGTTTTCTTCCAGGAATGATGAAATGTGTTACATTATTATGAGAAACAGGAACAAGTGAAGGTGGTGCCTCTCTGACGTGCCGCCTTAAAGCTAAAGGGCCAGGTAGTAGTTACAGTGGGGGATGTACCTAGTGCCCCGCTCTCCTTAGAAGGCAGTGAGAATGGTGACACTGGCTGGAACGGGTTAGATGGTGAAGCGCCCACGTATCGACAGAGGGACGGCAATGGGTGGGATGACCCACCGCCCTGTAAGGCCCAGAAGGCCATGTCCATGGCACCGCTGGGCATCAAAGCTCAAACTTGGACAGACAGTAGGGAGCCAAAAAGGGAACTGACAGAAATAAACCTTAACCGTTTACCTGGCTGAACAACAGGTATTGGTGAATGAAAACCCAGCCTGATAGAGAAATGGTATTAATTGGCCTTATTGAGACAATATGGATGAATTAATTGAGGTATACAGTCTCACCGAAGATGGTGTCAGCCAAGATCTCTCAGGCCAAGATGCCCTGAAGTGTACAGCAGAACCTGTCCCTGCAATGAGAGGGTGGGGGTGTGAGCCGGTTCCCCCCAGTGCACAGCCGATCAGTGCCTCTAGGCATTTACAGATATTACCGGGACACACTGAGGAGGAGACAGGCTGAATGGGCTAAAATAATCTTGGTGCCTCAGGGACCCAAGGGTAATATCAAGAATCATACAGAGAGGAAGCCTGAGGTGTGTAAGGACCACGGAGGATTACCAAACCCCAACCTGTGATGAAATAGGTTTGAAGTATTTACAAGATGGCATGGGACCCCATTTAACTGTAATTATAAACATGGGACTCCCAGTGGGAGATAATTCTAACCAAATGCTGAATTGGGCTATGAGAGCTGAGGCAAACGCAGAAACACAGAGGAATAGCTGCAGTACAGGGAGGGTAATCAGACCCACAATGTTACAACAGAAGCAGGAAAGGGCACATAGCCAAGGAACGGAGGCAGAGAGAGGGAGATAGATGTTCACATTGTGTGTGGCCTGAATTCACGTTGGCACATGCATAGCCCATGAATATTCATTGATGCTGTATTTGGAAACCAGCAGAACATAATATTACTACAGGAGCATTTATATCAGTTACCGATACGGATTTGCCCCTCACCCCTCAATCACTAAAATGAAAGCCATTGGAGAGAGAATCGAGGAAGCTGGATGAAATAAACTTCTCCCGACGCAGATCACGGATATGGCAAAATATATTCAAATATGGGAGTGTGAAACTGAGGAAGGGACCACTCTGGGAGTTGCCAGTTTAGAACAGTTAGGAGCAACTATTGATGTAGAGACACGAACTGTAACATGGGAACAACCTGGCCAGGCCCGGGACAGGAAGAAAGGGAGAGGCGACATCTCCACAGTCGTTACCTTGCAGGGAGACTGGAACAGTCAGGGAATCTGGGAGTTATAGCTAGGACCCAAACAGCAGTGTGGGTTACTCAAACAGGAATGTGGGTTATTATCTATGGATACTGTAAAGATCGAGGGCCCTCTCACTCCCCACACAAACCGGATCCCATTAAAGCTGGGGCAGAGGAGGCGGTAATTGTGACAGTAACAGATTGAGAGAAGCAGGAAATAGTCAGAGCGACAGTATCCCAGGCTAATTCACTGAATCCAGACGGCTCATCCCATCTCACTATTGAGTATACCTCCCTCAGTAAATCTGCCATTAAAGAGTATCCTACAGTTGCAAACCACACCACTGTATTTAATGGATTGAAATCACAACAGGGATATAGTCTCAGCCCTTGATATTGTGAATGCGTTCTGGTTCCTAATGGCAGAATAAGCTGGTGTTTACTGTCGAAGGATAACAGTACACCTGGATCCAGTTACCTCAGGGATCCTTTAATATTCCATTATATCCCACCGATGTATGGCTGATAGAGTTAGTCTATTTAATCTCACCAACACCTCATTACCTCAGTTGGTGAGAAAGAACATATCCAAATATTAAACATAGTATTGTGTCAGTTCAGGCAGGCCGGGCTTAAAATTAAAATTAAAATTAAGAGTGCAACTGGGAAGGTAGGTAGAGGTGTACCTGGGCCATCATATCAGGGAGATCAAATCAGGAAGACAGAGGGGATAATCCCAGTGGAACGAAAGATCATGATTTTAAAACTATTCACCTGCACATCGCGAAGGGGTAAGGCAAACTTTAGATTGTTTAATTATTGGAGGCCTTTTGTGGAGAATTATCCAGAATTGGCAGAACCACCATAAGCCCTGACAGAAACACTGACATTAGCCAGGGGTCAGGGAGTCAGCATATACACAGACAGTCAGCATGCCTTTGGTATAGTTCATGACCATGTGTTGGTCGGGCTCGGTGAGGTATATCACCTTGTCTGGGGGCCACATGGAGCATGAAGAACCGGTCAGAGAGTTAGTGGAAGCAGCTAACTTTCCCAGTGAAGCAGCAATAATGAAGATTAGAGCTCACAGGAAAGTAGAATCCTCACACCAGCAGGGCAGTGAATATGTGGCTAAGGCGGGCGAAATACTGACTGAAACAGTGCAGACATTTGAGGAGATGGCAGTGGCAGTAGCTGCAGAAGTGAGAGAGGAAGGTTTAAAGATATTCCCAGAAACAGTCCCACAACAGGAGAAAGAGGAATGGGAAAAGGGTGGGGCAGTAATAGGACACGACAGAGTCTGGATGATCCAGCAGTGCCATCACACTGAAAAAGACAAACATTATTAAAAACATATCATTGGTCAGCCTGTATTGGGCAGGATACAATGCAATATCAGATGCTCCACTACAGGGAGAGGCCTGGAACAGGGGGAGATACAGCAGCTTTTTGTTGAAGGGGTGTAGTCTTGTACACCCTATATGAGCCAGGGAAAACAATCAGGGTAAAATGGAGGCAGCAGCAGGGACGCAGGGGCACATGGGTACAGTTACAGATGGATTTTACACCCACCCCCAACCCAATCCCAGGGAAGGAGATCCTGCTGGGTCTTAATAAACAGGTTTACTCAGTGGGTGGTAGCATTCCCCTGCAAATTCTGACCAAGGGACACATGTTACAGGGAACATAGTTAAACAGCTCTGTGGCCTGTTTGGTACTAAACAGAAATCCCATCTCCCATACCACCCCCAGAGCTCAGGGACAGCAGAAGGAATGAAGCAGACACTGAAAGCTAGTCTGACTAAGGCCCTCCCAGAGACAGGCATGGATGGGTTAGAGTACTCCCCACCATCCTAATTAAATTGACATCAACCCCAGCAAAGGGAACGGGGCAGTCCCCCTTTCAATTAGTGACCGGACGGACTATGCAGAAACCACAGGGTGTGGTATTGGGAGTGCCCGAGATGTGCAATGGCAAGGATAGGGTTAAACAATTCTTGAAAGAACTGGCAAAGCAACTACATGAGCTGAGAGGGGAAGTTGCAGAGGGACAGAGAAGCAGAAACTGGGAAAGGGAGCACAGAAATATCCGAGCTGACATTCCAAACCCAGGAGGTCGGGTCGGGGGAAAATGTTATCGGAACGCATGAAGGAAAACCAGATGTACTTGGCTGGGGGAGCCACAGAGTTCTCGATAGGGAACGCTCCCATCATGCCACAGTAAGGAGCGTTGAATAAAGGTCACGTGTGCTGCTAAACTCAGGCCCCTCTTTGATACTTCTCCCAGCAACAGTTGTGCAGAGGCATGTTGCCGGCTGGAGGTCTGTGGCCAGTGCCGTTGTTCCACAAGGATCAGAGCTGGGACATCTGTTGTTTGCAATATATCAGTGAATAGCATGAAAATGTAAACAACTTAATTAGCAAGTTTGTAGATGGTACAATTGATGAAGCTGTGAACAGTGAAGAATGTTGTCAAAGGACACAGCAAGAAAGGTCAGTTAGGAGGTTATACGGAGAAATTACAGATAGATCTGAATTGGACAAATGTGTGGTGATGCATTTTGGGAGGCACATTGCATGAGGAATGTATACACTAAACGGAAGGGCCCTGAGCAGCATTAATATACAGAGGGATCTTCAGGTGCAAGTTCACAGCTCCCTGAAAGTGGTGAAGGAGGTGGATGGCAGGCTTGCCTTCTTCTCTCAGGGGACTGAATATAAAACTGTCATTAGGCCACCTTTGGGGTATTGTGGGCCATTTTGAGCACCGCATAAGGAGGATGTGGAGGCTTTGGAAAGGTTGAAAACAGGTTTACCAGGATGTTGTCTGGATTGGGAGAGGTTGGAAAGACTTGGATTGCTGTCACTAGAAAGTCAATGGCTGCGGGGTGACCCAAGAGGCACAGACAGAGTGAATAATCTGAGTCTTTTACCAAGATAGAAACGACAAATTCTAGAGGCCATAGATTAAAGGGGAGAGGGGGCACGTTTAAAGAAAATGAAAACCAAAACAACTGCAGATGCTGTAAACCAGAAACAAAAACATTTTCGGGAAACGTTCAGCAGGTCTCGCAGCACCTGTGAAGAAAAATCAGCGATAACGTATCTGAGGAAGGGTGACCAGACCCTAATTATTAACTGATTTTTCTTCACAGATGCTGCATGACCTGCTGAGCATTTCCAACAACACCTGAACAAGTTAAAAGGGAGTTGTGTCAGACAAGTTTCTTATGCAGGAGGTGGTCAGTGACTAGAATGTACTTGCCTGAGAGATGGTAAAAGCAGAAACAATCACAATGTTTAAGAGGCATTTGGGCTGACACATAAGCGGGCATGGGTTGGCAGGGATATGGATCATGTACAGGCAGATGGAATTAGTTTGGAATGGCATCATGGTCCACACAGACATGGTGGGCCGATTATTCCGGTGCTGTCCTGTTCTGTTTTCCAGGGGGTAGAATGTGTGGAGGGAGAGATAATATTTTGAGTGGAATATGTCTCTTCTTTAGAACACACAGTAAGTTGACAATTTTGAGAGAAGCAATGTAGAAAGGGAATATATGTTTGAATGGCACAGACACAGGGAGTAGGACAGCAGGAATGGGGGGCAATGTGTACAAATCATTAAAGGAGAGAGAACATAAAGTGTTTTGAGTAAACGTAAAGGATACTGGGCTTCATTAATAGAGGGAATGATAACATACTCATGGAAAAGATGCTGACCATTGACAAAGCTCTAGTTAGGTCACAGTTAATCATTGCATCCAATTCTGGTCACCAGATTCCTGATCAGGCTGGGAAAGTTAAAATACCACAGAGGGACCTGTTTCATACTTTGCTTTCTTTCAGGATGGAGGAGAAAGTGAGGTCTGCAGATGCTGGAGATCAGAGCTGGAAATGTGTTGCTGGAAAAGCGCAGCAGTCAGGCAGCATCCAGGGAACAGGAGAATCGACGTTTCGGGCATAAGCCCTTCCTGAAGAAGGGCTTATGCCCGAAACGTCGATTCTCCTGTTCCCTGGATGCTACCTGACCTGCTGCGCTTTTCTTTCAGGATGCATTGGCGACTCAAGGGTGAAACATTCTCCTGCCAAAGGTCTCACTGCTGTATTGTAAGAATACAAGGCCTGTACTCTTACAACACAGACAGAACACCTCAGTAGGGGCAGGCGGACTGTACCTTCGAAATAGAACGTATTGCAGGAAAAAATGTGGATTCCCCCGTAATCCCACACAGAGGAATTTGCCGTTTCCAGACAAGACTGAGAGTCCTGGGTACAAGCCTGTTAAACTGCCTCCCGGTCCCATTATCTTACCTCCCCTCCATATGAGCATAGGTAAGTGAATCCCCCATTAACTGAAGGAAGAACCCTTCTGCCTTAATCTCTTCCCATCAACACATAAACATGAACAATACGATAATCAGTTTCTGTAATCCATCACACGTTATCACAGGACATCGCCATTCATCAAGCTTTGTAAGGTCATAATTACCTACTTTAAACTATATAATGACAATCGCCCATGTGGCTGATATGCCTTTGTCTAATTCCTTTTAAATATACTGTCTCTGTGGGTAAGGCAGAGATTCGTGAAGGTGAGTCTCTGCAAGTAGACACTCGGCTACTTCAGAGACGCTTTGAAACTCTCGCCGGCTGTCCGATAATAAAGCTGCTGCTGTTCTGCAGAAAACTTGTCTCGTCTGGATTGTGGAACAGAATAGGCATCAACAAGGAAGGATATGAGTGATCTTCAGGGTGTGGCGTACAGACTTACTGGAGTAGTTCACTGATGAAGAAAATGCAGTCACTGAATTGATTTGAAGAAATTGCGATTTTCTTTGAAGTAAACAAGTTGAATATATTTTTGATAAAGCTGTATAAGATTATAACACCTAGATATAGCAGACAAAAATATCTGTATTAGATAGGTGATGGCACAACAATTAAGAACAGATGTAAAGTTTTGAGAAAGTGGGAGATGAGCAAGTGTTTCTGCTGACTGTATTGGCTGGAAATATGCAGAACATGCTGCCTATTACGGTGTTGCAAGCAAGACGATGAATGATTGATAAAAACAAATACATCAGGTCTGAGGGAAATAAAATCTCAGAGTTTGGGGGACGGATGGGGAATGGGAATGTTGGATTCTGCTACAGAGAGACAGCTTGGATTTGATGGGCCTCTTTCTGTGCTATAATGCATTTTATTTGGACCTACTTAACTTGATCTGGTCACCGATTAAATTGTCATTGAGGTAAATCTGCTCAGTGTTCCTACTCAAACCAATACAGGCTGTCCCTTCACAGCAGGAGATAATGTTTACTGCTTTATACTGGGTTCTGGGAGGAGGGAGGGGGAGCGGTGGGTGGGGTGGTGCTAACGGTGTGTATAACAGTCTGCCAGCATTTATCTGAAATGAAAACACGAGTGCAGCCACACTAGGGACAGACTCTGGAAATGTGGGGAATGCCAGAAGGGAATTCTTTACCCATTCCCACCTGGAAACGAGCCAAACCAGACAGCCCGGGGAGAAGCTGTTCACCTGCTCTGTGTGTGTGTGTGTGTGTGTGTGTGTGTGTGTTGGACGAGGGAGATCCAGTAGATGTAGTGTACCTGGACTTTCAGAAAGCTTTTGATAAAGTCCCACACAGGAGGTTAGTGAGTAAAATTAGGGCGCATGGTATTGGGGGCAAAGTACTAGATTGGATTGAAAATTGGTTGGCTAATAGGAAACAAAGGGTAGTGATAAACGGCTCCATTTCGGAATGGCAGGCAGTGACCAGGTAGGGTAGCGCAGGGATCCGTGCTGGGACCGCAGCTTTTTACAATATATGTTAATGATATAGAAGATGGTATCAGCAATAACATTAGCAAATTTGCTGATGATACAAAGCTGGGTGGCAGGGTGAAATGTGATGAGGATGTTAGGAGATTACAGGGTGACCTGGACAAGATAAGTGAGTAGGCAGATGCATGGCAGATGCAATTTATTGTGCATAAATGTATGGTTATCCACTTTGGTGGCAAGAACAGGAAGGCAGACTACTACCTCAATGGAATTAATTTATGTAAAGGGGCAGTAGAGAGAGATCTGGGTGTTCTTGTACACCAGTCAATGAAGGCAAGCATGCAGGTACAGCAGGTAGTGAAGACGGCTAATAACATGCTGGCCTTCATAACAAGAGGAGCTGAAAATGTGTTGCTGGAAAAGCGCAGCAGGTCAGGCAGCATCCAGGGAACAGGAGAATCGACGTTTCGGGCATAATTCCTGAAGAAGGGCCTATGCCCGAAACGTCGATTCTCCTGTTCCCTGGATGCTGCCTGACCTGCTGCGCTTTTCCAGCAACATAATTTCAGCTCTGATCTCCAGCATCTGCAGACCTCACTTTCTCCTTCATAACAAGAGGAATTGAGTATAGAAGCAAAGAGGTGCTTCTGCAGCTGTACAGGGCCCTGGTGAGACCACACCTGGAGTACTGTGTGCAGTTCTGGTCTCCAAATTTGAGAAAAGACATTCTGGCTATTGAGGGAGTGCAGCATAGATTCATGAGGTCAATTCCTGGAATGGTGGGATTACCTTACACTAAAAGACTGAAGCGACTGGTCTTATATACCCTGGAGTTTCGAAGACTGAGAGGGGATCTGATTGAGACGTATAAGATTATGAAAGGATTGGACACTCTGGCAGTAGGAAACATGTTTCCGCTGATGGGTGAGTGCCGAACCAGAGGACACAGCTTTAAAATACGGGGTAGACCATTTAGGACAGAGCTCAGGAGAAACTTCTTCACCCAGAGAGTGGTGGCTGTGTGGAATGCTCTGCCCCAGAGGGCAGTGGAGGCCCACTCTCTGGATTCATTTAAAAATGAGTTGGATAGAGCTCTCAAAGATAGTGGAATCAAGGGTTATGTAGATAAGGCAGGAACAGGATACTGATTAGGAATGATCAGCCATGATTATATTGAATGGCGGTGCAGGCTTGAAGGGCTGAATGGCCTACTCCTGCAGCTATTGTCTATTGTCTATTGCGTGTGTGTGTGTGGGGTGGGGGGGGGGTGTAAGGGATTCACTCAGGCATCCATCCTGCTGAGACACCAGTGAATTTACTCATAACCACAAGTTGAAGGATTTTTTTTTCTCTTATTCACACCAAGTAATGAACAATGGTATTGGCAGTTCATAAAGTTTTTTGAATATAGAGAACTTAGTTTTGGAAATGTTCCCAACATTGTTGAACATGTACAGATTCACACTGGGTAGAGACTTTTATTTTCCTTTATTCATTCACAGGATAAGGGTGTCGCTGACCCGGCAGCATTTACTGCCCATGCCTAATTGCCCAGAGGGCAGGTATGAATCAAACCCATTGCTGTTTATATTCATATTAATCAACACGAATGTCAGACTATATTAATTATCATCAAACTCAAATCCATTTGATATTCATATATTTACAATCAGTGTTCAATTCACCAAATGTAGCTGAACGTAATAATCTTCAAGTGATTCGAACAGAGAATACATCTGAATACTTGTTCAGCAAATTAAAGCCTTTGTGTTTAGATAGTAATAATTTTAAAAAGTAAGGTGACTTGAGAATAATGGAACAAGTTGATTGTTGAGTATCTGATAATCTTGTTTTAATCTGGAGTTAATTTAGGATTAGTTAACAAATGGTAGGGAATCCCAGCCCCATGGAGTGCACATCCAGTTCCATGTGGGAAAACCAGGACCCTTCCTGTATCAGCGACAAGCACAAGAACACGGAGGTGACACGGGAAATGTCAGGAACACCAGTTAATCCATGGTTAAAGTACTGCACTCACTCCTAGTCCCCACGTTGATGAGTTCTCACCAGAGAGGGTACAGAGGAGATTGATCAGAATGTTTCCATGATTGGAGAATGTCGGCTCTGAGGAAAGGTTGGATAAGTTGGGGATGTTTTCCGAGGAGGATGAGCTGAGATTTAATTGAAGTGATAAGATGCTGAGGAATCCAGATTGAGTGAATAGGAAGGAGCTATTCATAACAGAGAGGTCAGAAACTGGAGGTTTTAGATTGAAACTAATTCTCAGAAAGAAGGGGAGTGGATGGTGGGGAGCAGGAACTCACTGATGGGGAGGTAGAGGCAGTAGTCGGCATCACATTAGAATAAAAGGACATGGATGTAACTGAAACGCTAGAACATGCAGGGCTATGGACTAAAGTCTGCAGAATGGGATCATTGCGATTTATTTGACATTTCTCCAGAATATTAAACTCAAGTCCAATTTGAGAATTTATGAATATCAGCCGACCTGAATTCCAAACGTCAGAATAAATTGGTCAGTAAGTTACAGCACAGATCGAGGCCACTTTGTCCATCCTGTATGTGTTGGCTGTAATAGAACTATCCAGGCTTTACAGCGTTCTGTACTCACCAATGACAGCAACAATTTCAGACTGTGAACTCTGTCCTCTATGTTGTTATAATCTGTTTTTTCAAAGTATTTTTTTGGCAGCTGCTCACCTTGTTTCCTTGTTTCTTTCCCAGCCCTAACTCCATTCCCTGTGGCCTTGAGAGACTAGCATTTCTGCTGTTTAATTTCTCCTGCCTTCCCCCGTGTGACAGAATGTCTTTTTGTCCTTGTCTCACCCCCACCTTGCTCACAACCTGTTACATTTCTGATGGTTCCCAGACATCTGTAACTATCACTGCGCCCTCTGGGTCAATGGCACGAGTTTTGAATTCTCTTCCTCCTGAGATAATCAGAAATCGTTCCAGTTGCAGTTTCCCCCAGATTTTATTTTGAAAAAAAAACCAGAGCATTTGTGTCAGAGTCAAGTATTTGTGAGCCTTCATCCACAATTCTGAGCACTTAGACATAATCTATGACCCTCCCACAGATGTGCAGGTTTGCTGGATTGGCCGTGCTAACATGGCCTGTAGTGTGTAGGTTAGGTGGATTGGGCTTACCATGGTAAATGTGGGTTATGGAGGTAGGGTCATTGCAGACTCTATGGACCGAATAGTCTCTTTGTGCACCTCAGAGATCCTGTAATTCTAACTAGTTGTGATTGTCGACACGTTTTCCTCATGCCAGGTTCATTCAGCTCAGTTACACATGCTGCCTTTGTGTTTCTGTGGGTGCTCTCTCACTCCTTTCCTTCTGTTTTACAGCAATTTCACACTGTACGCGAGGGTGAGAATACATTTGTAAATATAAATACTCCAACCGAAACCCGCACAGGTCAGGACCTGTTTCTGCTGTTGATGTCGCTCACAGGGAACAGGAAAATAAAGGTACAGTCATACATCTTACAAGGACACAGAGGTGACAATCACCAGGAATGGCTACACAGCTTAAAACTCTATTCTCCAGAAAAAAGGACGCTGGAGAGACAACCTGGTTCAAGTAGGAAGCTTTGTGTCTGTATTTTCAGAGATTTGAGGCTGAAATCATTGGGTTTGAATCATGTTTCATTGCCCCAGGTCATCAAAGGTGCTATCTAAATGTGCCTCTTTCTTTGTGTTTTTTTGTCTGAGTTAACAATCAGATGGACAGGTCAGTCAGTGTCTGAGTGCTTTTCCAAATCCCTGATCCCAAATCTGCCTCCCCCACAATCTCAGGTGCCTCACCACTCACTGGGTCATGTAGAAACTCTGCCGTTACAATGAGAACTGCCTTTGCTGTCAGCTCTCCTCATTCTTCTGCCTAATCCCCACTTCTCTTCATTAAATCCCACCTGCCTCTAGTCCACCCACATGGACACGTTGAAGATCATGACAGGACATTGGATTGAAACTGAGTGTTCAATAGCCAGAATGAAAGAGGAAGAAGGAAATAAACCGGGTTTGTGGGTCTCAGGGGATACAGAATCCAAGCTGAGCCCTTTGTGGGCATTCCCGCAGTAATACGAGACAGCATTCCATGATGAGAGTTAAACCCGAGAGGCAGGAGAGGGAGCCACTGAACATTAGCAGGTTTAGCTCAAACACAGGAGGTTTGTTCAGTCAATAACAGTGTGTTAGACATGGATGTGAAGTGAACAGTGAGGGGGAAAGTTACCACAAGCTGCAGATGGACAACTTTCATTGGAACAGGAGGAGGCCATTCAGCCCCTCAACCCTTCTCTGCCATTCAGGATGATCATGGCTGATTTGTGGCCTAACTTGCAATTTTCAAAACCCTCCAAACTCATTAATAAACTCCTCTGCAACAGACAAGATCAATATTGAAAAACTAACCATCTGCAAATGCTGGGAAATCAGGAATAAAAACAGACATTGCTGGAAAAAGTCAGCAGATCTGGCAACATCTGTGGAGAGTGAACCTTTGGGTCCAGTGACTGGTCAGGTGACCAGCTGCAGCTGACCTTTCTGCCTTTTCTGTAACACTCTCTGAACAGGTTCTGGTGCGAGGGGGATGAGACTGTCAATAACAACTGAGAAAACAGGAGGACGTGCTCAATCAGAATAAAACCCATTTTGGTCTTTCACTTTTAATTCAACTGCAAAAATTATTCATTATTATTTCTGAAATAGGATAATAGACCAGTAAACAACTCTTCATGTCATTGGGTCTGGGAAACTGTTTATTCTGACCTGGTCCAACCGACATGTGAATCCAGACCCTGAATAATGGGGTTGACTCTGAACCATCTCCTGGGCAGTCAGAATGGATGACAAATGCTGCCCCAGCAAGTGATGCCATGATCCCATGAACAAACAACAAATCCAATCACTGTAGTTAGTTGTGAACTCGCTGGTGTTTCATCAAGTTGGAGTGAACTGCTTCCCACACTCAGAGCAGGTGAATGGCATCTCCCCAGTGTGTATTCACTGGAGTACAGTGAGGCTGGATGGTGTACTGAACCCAGTCCCAAAGTGAGAGCTCCTGAATGGTCTCGTACTGGTCTCCTGTGACCGGGAGAGATATTCACCATCCCAGAGGATACTGGGTAAAGGTACCTTCAAGAGGGGTCTCGTGAGAGTAGATCAGGATAAACTGTTCACATTCAGGAAAGAATCAATAATGAGGAGGCACCGATGTAAAGGGATTGATAAAAGAAGTACATGTGACATGAGACAAAATGTTTTCATGCAGAGAAAGTTTATGGTCAGGAATGCACTGCCAAAGAGTGTGGTGGAGCCAGGTACAATGAAGAGGATAAAATTGAACAGTCATTGGAAGGGGATGAATGGGAATGTTTATGGGGTAAAGGTAAAGAATGGCATTTGGTGAGGTGATCCTTTGGAGAGCTGATGAGCCAATCAGCCTCTTTTTGTCCTTCTGTGAACATTTCATTCTGAGCCCTCTAAGGAAATATCAGAGCAGGGATTGTGAAGAAGTCAGATTGATTGAGAGTCTCTGTGAACAAAAGTGAGACACCTATACAGAAAGACTTTGGGATCGATTGAATCAAATGTTATACATTTGCATGGCCCCCAATAGTACAGCCATTACAAATGGGACTGATCAAGAGAGTGGAGTTAGAGCAGCAAATACATCTTAAACATTGATGCAGCTAAAGGGGATGCTGGGTAAAGATACCACAGTTAGTGCTGACTTCATTCCAGATACACCAGCCAGGGAGCACATCCTTCCTGTATCTGTCCTATCGAGCTTTTGAAGAATTTTGTTCATTTCAAGTGTTTCATTTTAGATACTCCAGAGAAGACAGTTTCATGCTCTTCAATCTCTCCTGCCAGGGCAACACTGACGTCAGAATTGAAGTCACTGGTGTGTGTAACTGGCTGCTTCATGGACTGGAACTGGCAATTGAGACTGTAAGGCTACTGTATAAAATATCTTCAATTGTATTGCCAGATTGCCAGAAGCATGAGGGGCTTTAAGAAAAAAACACAACTTACGGGCATTGAGTGTCAGAGCACTTCCTGTTGTGGGACATCCTGTTTAGATACAATCTATTGATAATTGTTAGAATTGACTTACAATAGCTCTGTAGAAGTGGTCAGAACATTATAACGGTCATTGCAGAAGCTAACAAATTTCCCATGTATTAAAACTTGTAAATAATAGAATAGGTATGGGTTCTTCTGGTAAATTGCGCAAAGTTATTCAAAATGGTCCTAATTTACTTTCAGAAACAAGTGAGAAAAAGGCACATTACTGAGGTCATTGCATTAGTCCTAATTTAGAAGTTCAGGAGAACTGACAGGAGAACTGGTATTGGGGGTTGTAATAATGATAGGGAAAACCTTGTTTTACATAGAGAGAGAGCTCCCAGATGGGAAACTCAGCTTTAACATCACATCAACTGCAGAGTCGTCCAATTGCACAGGTCCAGATCCTTATCGATAATATGGACGGAGAACGCAGCATTCTCAGCCCAGACAAATCATTCCCATGTTTTGCATGTGGTCGAATATTTAACCGGTCATGTGATCTGGGAAGACACCATTATGACAGGACCAGGGCGAGGGTATGCAAAAGTGGAGATTGTGGGAAGGAATTTACCTACCCCTCCCAGTGGACACTCACTGACACAGTCACACTGCGGAGAGGCCGCTCACCTGCCTCACATATGGGAAAGGGTTTACTCGATCTTACAACCTGCTGAGACACCAGAGATGACTCCATGTGTGTAAAGGATTCATTCAAATCTCCCATCTGCGGAGACATCAGTGCATTCCCATCGGGGAGAGGCCATTCACCTGCTCAGTGTGTGGGAAAGGATTCACGCAGTGACCTGCTTAAACACCAGCGAGCTCACTCCGGGGGAAGGTCATTCACTTGCTCTCAGTGTGGGGGGAAAATCACTCAAATGCAGCACCTGCTGACACCCCAGTGAGCCCACACAGGGGAGAGACCATTCAGATGGTCAGTGTGTGAGGGGGGATTCAGTGATTCATCCTGCCCTCTGAGACCCCAGCGAGCCCACACAGGGGGAGAGGCCATTCATATGGTCAGTGTGTGAGAGAGGATTCAGTTATTCATCCTGTCCCCTGAGACCCAAGCGGGTTCACACTGGTTAGGAACTGTTTACCTCTCTGTGTGACAAAGGATTTGCTGAGTCTTCAACACGACTGAGAGCCCAGTGAGTGGTCACAGTGAAGTGGTCACCCACCTGCTCCGTGTGGGGTAGAGTTCACACATCACTGCAGGACTCTGATTCTGGAGTTACTGTCCATCAGAATCAGCACAGGACCTTGTATATGACGACACCGTTGGAGTTTTGATGTTGTGGTTGTTCATCACATTAACTGGGCTGGAGTTGACTGAATTTATATTGCCACTTTCTGAACCTCAAGGTGTCTCTCTGTGCAGTTAGTCTCCACAAACAGCAATGTGACAATAAGCAATGATAATCTGTTTTGATTTAAATTATGATTGTAGCACTGCTGCTTCACAGCAGCACGTACAAGGTTGGAGTCCAGCCTTGGTCAATGTCGAGTTTCCACATTCTCCCCATGATAGTGTGGGTCCCCTCCAGGTGCTATCTCCCACAGTCCAAAGATAGGCAGGTTAGGTGGACCAGTCGTGCTAAATTGTCCACAGTGTCCAGGAATGTGCAGACTAGGTGGATCAGCCATGGGAAATGCACTGTTGCAGGGATGGAGTGCTCTGGCTGGGATGTTCTTCAGATGGTCGGTGGGATTTGATGGGCCAATGCTCTGCTTCCACACTGTCGGGATTCTATTCTATGATTGAGGATAAAGGCTACACAGCAGGGTGTCCTTGGAGAAGGAGCATGTGCTGTGTATCAATGCTCTCGATGCCTTGAGATAGAGGTGGGCACCGCAGGGGATACAGTGCTTTATCTCCACCGCTGCCCCCTCCATACAACTCTACTTTGATTTAGTCCCTTCTCACTTTGTCACTTGTAATGGTTTGCTTGGCCCGTAATGGGCTTTGTTTGGAAATCTTCAATTGGTTACACAAATGATTGGTTACTGCTGGTGATGATATGTCTAGATTAGAGTGGTGCTGGAAAAGAACAGCAAGTTAGGCAGGATCCAAGGAGTAGGTAAAGCAACGTTTTGGTAAAAACCCTTTTCCTGCACCACTCTAATCTAGGCTCTGGCTTCCAGCATCTGCGGTCCTCACTTTTGCACTGCTGGTGATTATGTTAACCAAAATCAAAATGGCGTAATGATGATTTTGATGGTGGGAAAGTTACTGTGATAATATTTCTGGGTCGGAGAAATGGGGAAAAAGAACGCTTCACAGCTCACAGAACGAGAACTGAAAAGCAGTTAAATCAAACCAAAGGTTCAGACAGGGAGGGAATATTTTCCCGGAGTTTGAGTAGCTGGAAAGTGATGGGGTCCGGGAATAGACAGGATTTTGTTTTACAGGAGGTTGAAAGTTTTAAAACTGTTATATTCAGACAGTTTAATTTATTTTCTTTAATTTTATTTGCTGTGCAAAAAACTTTTACAACATTTTAAAACCAAACTTTACAAACCTTGTGTTAAAGATAAATGTTAAATAAAATCCATCAAACCATCCCTCACTGAAAAAAGATGTGGAAGTTCAATCTCCTGGAGAATCCCTGCCCTGCCTACTTCTTCCTACCTATATACATACCTGGAAGATAGCAGCAGGAGGAGACCATTCAGCCTTTCAATCCTGCTCCACAATTGAATGGGAAACAGCTAACCATCCAGCTCAGTCTCCTGTCCCTGCTGTGCTCCAATCCTCTTTCATGACTTTACCTCGAAGAACTATATCGAAGTCCTCCTTTGGTTTCACTGCCTTTTGTTCCAGTGACGTTGCGGTGTTACTGTGTGGGTGTAGGCAGGGGTAATGTGATGGTGCTGCCTCCTGGAGTATGTACTCAGCCTCCCTCATCATCCTGCAGTAACATCAACTGGGTTTTAGCAACTAGAGATAGAAACGGTTTCCAGGATATGGGCACCACTGGCTTAGCCAGCATTTATACCCCATCTCTCGTTACCCTTGAGAAGATGGCAGTGAGCTGCCGTCTTGAACCATTCACAGTCCATTTGGTGCAGATAGACCGACAATGCTGGGAGGTAGAGTGTTGCAGGATTTTGGCCGAATGATTCTCTATCTTTGGTTCTTCAAACACTGGGTAACTTCATCATGATCTGCACATGATTCTGAGATTTCATTCTGCAGATTTTCACCATCTCGCACCCTGTATAAAGGAATATGTACAGATTAGAAATACAGAACAGACAATTCTAGTTTCTCTGGAATATTTTTCCCCTTCCTTCCCCCAAAGCTGTAACCCTCCAGCCCACTTACTCTCTCCCACCATTCTGACTCTGCTACCCCCTAATGTACACCCTCCCCATTCTCATGGAGTTACTGATAAACAGATCCGTGGCACCACTTCCTGTCCCTGGTTAGACTCTGCACCCTTTCTGGGTTCACTTCCTTTCCCATCAGTTGCTGCAAGTCAATAATGTAACAGCAGAATGAAACAAAAGGAAACAGAAAGGGAGGTGGCAGATCCTGGACAGAAGAACCTTCAGTCTGGGAGAATGGGTCAGATCCTTCTTTGTTTCCCATTAGTTGATTCCCACCATTACAATGAATTGGGGATGGAGAGCGGTCCTACATGGGTGTAGTGACACTTTGACCCCCCAACTGATCAATACTATGAGCAGATGCATTCCTCCTCCAGCCAATCACAGTGTGAAATACTTTCCGCAAAGTATACCTACCCAAAGCACATGCTCCAAAACCCACCCATTTTCTGTACATGTACAGTGCTGGGTTTCCCCACACACGTGTGGTCCCTGCCTCAGGGCTTGTGGGAGTTGTAGTCCCCATGAAGCCACTGGAACCCTGTCTCTGGGAAGTGATTGAAAAGTGTAGACTGGAGGGTGTTATGTATAGGATCGCCATTCAGACACACAGAACATATGGACTGTCACTGAGTTTTACTGAGACATCTGCTTCCACAATCTGATTTTCTGATGTAAGGAATATAGATTCAGCCAACTGGGGCGTGGGCTGGTTAATAGGAGGAACAGACTTTAAGCAGAGGTGGCTCAATGGTTAGCGTTGCTGACTCACAGCGTCAGGGACCTGGATTTGATTCCAGCCTTAGGCGACTGTGTGGAGTTTACACGTTCTCCCCGTGTCTGTGCAAATTTCCTCTGGGTGCTCCAGTTTCATCTCTCAGTCCAAAGATGTGCAGGTTAAGTGGATTGGCCATGCTAAACTCCCACAGTGTCCATGCCTGTACAGGTTAAGCCATTAACCATGGGAAATACAGGGAATGGGTGAGTCTGAATGGGATGCTCATTATAGGGATGGTGCGGACTCTATGGACGAATACCCTATTTCTGCACTGGAGGGACTCTATTCTATTCTCATGAAGAAGAATGTACTTATCTCAATGTGCTGTGAATCTGGGGAATTCCTTATTCAAAATGCAGTGGATGCCAGGACAATGAGCAAATTTACTGAAGAGATACAGATGTTAAATTTGCAATGAGATGAAGGGTGAGAGAGAGCAGGTGGGAAAATCCAGCTGAGAGCGAGGTGAGCTCAATCATCATGGTCTTAAATGTTGGAGCTGGTTCGAAGGGCTGCATTGTCTCTCCTGGGCCCAGGGCTTATCTTCTTATGGTAATAACTGGAAAGCTGAATCCAAAACTCACCACCTTCACCAAAGGAGATTTTCAGAAAAAGCAGGATAGTCAGGTGGATGAGATAGTGAGGAAGTATGTAGGAGATAATGATTTTGCAATTTTAAACTGAGGTGAGTTAAAAATCACAACGCCAGGTTATAGTCCAGCAGGTTTAATTGGATCATGATGAATAAGCGACGCTCCGAAATCGAGTGTGCTTCCAATTAAACCTGAGGGACTATAACCTGGCGTTGTGTGAATTTTAAAATTTTGTACACCCCAGTCCAACACCGGCATCTTCAAATCATGTGAACGGAGGGGAGACAGTGATGTATGGTTTTAGGCTGTGTAGTACATTCACACCGTCCAGAATACTCTGTTGTGAATATCTATCCTGTACTTTATTACAAAGCCAAGGTCTCTGACAATGAAAACCAAAACACCCAGGTAACATCGCCTCACCTCATAATCTGATAAAAAGACTTGTGTTAAGTATGATTGAATTTAGAATATAGTTGGAAAGCGGGAAGATTAAATCCAATCCAGATCCTGTGCTTAAACAAAGGAGACTACAATAGGATGAAGCAGGAGTTGGCTAATGTAGACTGGAAGCAAAGACTTTAGGGTGGGACAGTTGACGGACAGTGGAGGAATATCAAAGATTTTTTCAAACTGCTCAGCAAAAGTATATATCAGTGAAAAGGGAGGACTGTAGGAAAAGGAGTAATCTGCCATGGGTGGCTAAGGAAATAAGGGAGTCTATCAAATTGAAATAGAAAGCATACAAATTGGCAAAGACCATGGAGAAACGAGGAGATTAGAAAAACTTTAAAGATCAACAGAAAGCCAGATGGCATTGAGTAGCTATCCCCAGGGCCAGAATAGCAGTTTACACTGCTAGAGGGGAACCTATTGTGTGGGGAACATATGGCCTCTGTAATTGTTGAAGCACTTAACTGTTACCATAAAGATAATCCTGATCAAGTTAAAACTCACAGCACACTGCAAAAGCTTATAGTCCAATAGGTTTATTTGAAAGTACAACATGGTGATGCGTGGTTTTTAACTTTGCCCACCCCGCTCCAACACCAGTTCTTCCACATCAGAATCCTGACAGACAGTCCCACTGAAACTGAAGTGCCTGTCAGATACCTGACTGAGCCACAGGGGTGTGGGAGAGGGGTATGTGATTTAACCACAAAGTGTTGAGCTGAACTTGACTTTTTAACTGCCGTTGCCATGGAGATAATATTGAGAGACAGCGTCCATTCAAAACCACAAACCACAAAGGTATAAGAATGGGAGTGGCACACCAGACGGGAGGGGGTGGGGGTGGGGGGGTTACCTGATGCTGCCTGGAGGTGCTCTGCATGTACACTATCAAGGTACCTGCCATGTCTCATCAATAAAGACTCAAAGATGACCTCTCAGAGTTCTGTGCCCAGCTATTCCTATCCAGCAGGGTTCAGGAATATGAGTACACAGCAGTCAGTCTTCACAGTGGAGGATACGAAGAACATGCCAGTACTTGATAAGGAGACTGAGGAAGGTGAGGACCAAGAAACAACCATCATCACAAAAGCGTTCGAGCTGGGCAAGCTTATGGCGGTAAAGGTAGACAAGTCTCCTTGCTAAGATGAAATACATCCCAGGGTGCTACCAGAGATAGCAGGAGAAATAGTAAATATACTTGGAGACAGAGCATCCTAGAGCAGAGGCTGGCCCTTGGGCCCAAACCGATCAGAATGTCCATCCACGCGAACCCCATTTCCCTGAACTTGGCCCATCTGCTTCTGACCCTTTGCTATCCGTGTATTTGTCCAAATGTTTTTACATATTGTTAATGTACCCACCTCAACCACTTCCACTGGCAGCTCAGTCCATATACATACCACCCTCTGTGTAAAACAGTTGCACCTCAGGTTCCCTTTCATTCATTCTCCTGTAACCTTAAACTGATGCCCTCCAGTCCTCGATTCCCTGGTCAAAAGACTGAGTGCATTCACCTTACCCATGCCTCTCATGGTCTTATAGACTTCGAGAAAAGATCCCTCCTCTGTTTCCTCTGCTCTAAACAAAAAGAAAATCCTCGCTTGTCCAACCTCTTCCTATAACTCAGACTCCTGAGCCCTGGCAAAAATCCCTGTAAATTTCTTCTGCACTTTTTACAGTTTAATAACTGAAACCTACATTACATTCATCACATTTCCAGTATTTCCACACGGCGCTAGAACCGACGCGACAACGCCAATGGATTACAAGCCACGATTGATAATTAACTCCTTTACAACAATCCCGTTTTCATCGTTTGTTCCATGGTGCAGGTATCCTGGTCTCTTTCTGGTTGCATGGTTAATTAAAACCTTGTCCTCATACAAAACAAATCTGTAACTTAATTGTTCCTGGAAAATGTGCCATGTTTTTCAGACTTTTAAAAACAAACGAACTCTCTCTGCACAGTCACCACACTAACATGGACTTGGCTGTGTCTCAGTAATGTTTCCAGTCACAGTGATATGTGAAATATTCACCCACGAACAGAATACACACCTTTCCTTCCACATGAAAAGGCCAATGATATCCAGATCAGCACGGATCAAGTAACTATCAAAACTGAACATGAAGTTCAATCTGAATTTCTCATCCGCAAATCCACCATTTCAGTACCGTACAGAGAAAACAAGATACCGCCGTTAATACCGGAAGGATCTTTATAAGACAATGATAGTATTAAATTGTAGTTTCCTTGTTGCCCCAAAGCTTTAAATCTCAGTCTCACAATTTCTCTCTCTTGTTAACTGAAGACCAAATCAATCTCCTCACTTCTTTCCTCCACACCCAGTTCTCACACTCTCTCTCTCCTCTCCTTGAATTCAGCTTCCTAGCTCCTGCCTGCAGGCTATGAACCAAAAAAAGGGGGTAGCACGATGGCACTGCTGCCCCACAGCACTAGGGTCCCAGGTTCGATTCCAGCTTTGGGTGACTGTCTGTGTGGAGTTTGCACATTCTCTCCATGTCTGCGTGGATTTCCTCTGGGTGCTCCGGTTTTTTCCCACAATCCAAAGATGCGCAGGTCAGGTGAATTGGCAATGGGAAATGGGTCTGGGTGGGTTACTCTTCCGATGGTCGGTGTAGACTGGTTGGACCGAAGGGCCTGTTTCCACACTGTAGGAAATCTAATCTAATCAAGTATATTACTCTGACTCAGAGCCTCCTAGGTGTTGGTGAATCCTCCTCCCACCTCCCAGGGTTTCCTTCCTGGTCAGACCCAAACTGATTTTTTTTCCCCAATCTGGAATCTCTTATTTATTTTCCCCACACCGACCCTCTCATAAGAACCATCCTGCACACACTGGCCAAATCATATCTCGTTGAACTAAAGTGAACCAAATTAGAACTTTAAATGCTGGCCCATCCTTGTTCCTTTCCATAACATTCCTGAATCTTCACACGAGTTCTGATAGCTTTCTGCAAAATGCTCCCCCCCACTGATACCCCAACCACTTGTCACGATAGCAGGGCTGGGATCATGCTCCTGGGTTCTGTTCTCAGAGGGAGGAAGGGAGGGAGCAGCCAATGACAGATTAATCCCACACATCCACAGCCTCCCTCCCTGGCACTGACCCATACTGCACATACGCCAACAATTGGCCAGCACTGCGCCCGTGCACTGGTTTCCCCTCCGACAGAGGTAAAAACAATGACTGCAGATGCTGGAAACCAGATTCTGGATGAGTGGTGCTGAAAGAGCACAGCAATTCAGGCAGCATCGGAGGACAGGCAAAATCCGAGGCCTGTCCTCGGATTTTGCCTGTCCTCGGATGCTGCCTGAATTACTGTGCTCTTCCAGCACCACTCATCCAGAATCCAGCCCCTCCTACAGCGCATGCTCCAGATCACACAGGAGCCTGGGTGATTGACAGCATCTGCTGCCCAATAGAGTGGAGGGAGCGGGGCTGGAGGACTGGGACAATGGGATTGTCAACAATGAATGAATGTGGAGGACACTGGGGGATGGGCAGGTCAGTGAGGGACAGGAGCAGTGCAGCAGCAGGAGGGGATCCTGGACAAACTGAGCAATGGGAGAGTCTGACAGACGAGAAACTACAGGGAAGATTCTGTTTGGAGGCTCAGGCAGGGACAGCTGGGAGCTTGGGCATGTTTTCCAATCAGCCGCTTCAAAGATGCTGTTACTCAACTTTGAACCCAAACCTCGTGGTTCAGAGGTAAGGACACTACCACCATTTCCTGGTGGGCTAGTGGAATGAAGGGAAGATTTTCTCAATCTCTCTCACATGGAATATCCATGAGCTCCTCCCACTTACTGTCTATGGTGGGGATGGAGGAGACAGAGCAGGCGGAAGGGACTGCCTTTCAAAACGAACTAACCGGCACTGGTGTTATTAACAAGATTCAAGACACAGTCACTAACACAAAGCTGGTGTACATGAACTTTATCCAGAATATTAACAGCTATAACTGGGTGACGCAGACCCCAATGTACAGAGTTAAGTCCTGGGTATTAATAACGGCTTTGTGTGTGAGAAATCACCTCTCATGAACATGAGTCAACTTTTTTGAAGAAGTAATAAAGAGGATTGATGAGGGCAAAGCGGTGGAAACATGGACATCAGTAAGGTGGTCAACAAGGTTCCCCATGGGAGACTGGTTAGCAAGGTTAGTTCTCAAGGAAGATAGCGAGAACTAGCCATTTGGATACAAAACTGGTTCAAAGGTAGAAGACAGAGGGTGGTGGTAGAAGGTTGCTTTTCAGGTTGGAGACCTGTAACCAGTGGAGTGCCACAAAGTATTGGTGCTGGATCCACTAATTTTCATCATTTATATAAATGATTTGGATGTGAATATTGGAAGTATTAGTAAGATGACACCAAAATTGGAGGTGTAGTGGACAGTGAAGAGGATTACCTCAGATTAAAACGGGATATTGATCAGAGGGTCGAATATGCTGAGGACTGGCAGTTAGAGTTTAATTTAGATAAATGTGCGGTGCTTCATTTTGGAAAAGCAAATATTAGCAGGGTGTATACACTTAATAGTATAGTCCTCGGAAGTGTTCCTGAACAAAGAGACCTTGGAATGCAGGTTCATAGCTCCTTGAAAGCAATCGCAGGTAGATAGGATAGTGAAGAAGGTGTTTAGTATGCTTTCCTTTATTGGTCAGAGTACCGAGTACAGGAGTTGGGAAGTGATATTGCGGTTGTACAGGACATTGGTTAGGTCACTCTTGGAATATTGCGTGCAATTCTGGTCTCCTTCCTATCAAATCAATATTGTGAAACTTGGAAGTGGCCAGAATAGTATTACAAGCATGTTGCCAGGGTTGGAGGATTTGAGCTACAGGGAGAGGCTGAATACACCGCTTTCCCTGGAGTGTCAGATGCTGATGGCTGACCTTATAGAGGTTTATAAAATCAGTAGGGGCATGGATATGGTAAATACACAAGGTCTTTTCCCTGCGGTGGGGGTGGAGGCACGATGGGGTGTGGGAGACCGAGGCGGGGGGAGAAACCGACAGGCGAGGGAGACGGTTATTATATAGATCTGCAACACAACCCTGTTCCTGTTTTCTCCCTGTCCCCTTCAATCCCTCTGAAGAGCTCAGAACAAGTGCATAGTCCCTAGAAAGTAGAGCTTCAGGGTGACCAAGGGCTGAAGGTTGCATTTGGGACGCTGACCTTTATTGGTCTGTGCATTTATCAATAAATGGACCGGGGTTCAATTCCACTGTCCTTGATTCATGTCTGTGGCCAAAGACGCGCCTGTCTCTGATCCTGACTAGTGGATCCCCTCTCACTATAGCTCTGCCATTCTCCCTCCTCCCGTTCTGTGCAGCGGAGCTATCTGTGGTGTCATGAACCTGGCTGTTGCTGATTTCCCCTGAGAGTCCACTCCACCTGTTCCCAACCTTATAGAATCCCAAGCGGTGCACAGTATCTGTTTGAGAAGGGGAATGATCACTGGTGAGTCCTGCACTTCCTTCCTGAGCCTTTTACTTGATCTGATGGTCACTTATTCCCTTTCTGCCTGTGTAACTCTCCCCTGCAGTGTGACTAACTCACTAACCGTGCTGTCCCTAACATTCTCAGTATTGCTCCACAGTGAGCCCACTCACAGCTCCAGGTCTGAAAAACAATTTCTCAGTAGCTGCAGATGGACACACTGCCTGCACACATAGCCGTCACGGACACTGGAAGCATCCCTTATGTCCCACATTGTGCAAGAGGAGCACACCACAGGTCTGAGGTCTCCTGTAACAACATCTCACTACATTCATCTAGTTACTCCCATTAAGAGAATTTAAATAAGTGAGCAACCTTCCTTCACTTCAAACATGCCCATTATACTAAAAAAAATCTTTACTTAAGCTGATCTGTTGTACTTTTAAAAACTTAAATACTCCACAGGTATCACTGGCAAATTGACTATTCCCATTGGGACTGTGAATTTCTGAATGGCCTGAAGTAAAACAGAGTTTCAGCTTCACCTTCTCCCTGTCTCATCTCAATTTGTTTACATCCAACTCCAAAACACTCTCATTGATCCAAGCAGCCCTCACAGTGCAGCCCAGTCATTTTCATTGTCTGCTCACACCTACACTGCCCTCAGCCTCCTGTACTGTTCCAATGCATCTCAATGGGAGCTCAGGGACTGCATCTCATCTCTCAATTCAGCCCTTTGTATCCCCAGAGTCATCATGGACTTCAGCAGTTTCTGAATGAACAGACAGTTGTCAGAATCTGGAACGTTCCACCTGAAATGGTGCTGGAATTTGAGTCCACAAGGAATTTCAATGAGAAATTTGCAGGGAATTGGAAGTAGGGAGTTTACAGGTTAACATCATAAAGTGGATGATTGTGACTAAATCTGACAGTTCCTGCAAAGAGACGAGGCGTAATATGGATAAATCTGTGCTCTCTCTCAGACCAATACCTCCTTCCACAGCTACAGGGCCAAGAATTAAACACATACCCAAAGGGTGATCCAACCATTCTGCTTTTGGCTTGACAAAAATATTGAAGATATTTTCCCACAGTCAGAACAGATAAACCTATCTCCTTTCACAGTTAAATGCCAATGATATTCAGATCGTGATGACTCTGTGGACTGTAGAAACTTGCTTTTGAGATCCCAGTCTCAATTATTCTCAATTAAGATCCTATAAAATGAATTCACAAAACAAAGCTCATAGTTAGTGCAAGATGAATAGTGAAGGCAAACACTTCTTTTGGTATGTGTTGGATGCTCCTCTTGAAATCGCACCGCCCCCAACAAGGAAGAAGACACGTGCATGCTCCTTGCTGTACCTTGGCCCCAGATAAAGATGACAGCCATAACCCAGCACCTCTCACTGCCTGAGGCCCAAGCCATCTTCCACTTTGCTGCAAACGTGGGACCAGGAGTTTCTAATTCAGATTAACGACCTGCACAGAGTGTAACTAAATCCTCCCAGTCTATACTGATACATTTCATCCAGTTTCTGCTGCCACTGTCTCCTTTCCCGTTTCCTCCTCCTGCACACACCAAGGGTCATCACGAGTCCAGTGACCCTTCCTCAGAACCGATGGCAGCTGGGAAAATTAGAATCCCCACAGGAAATAGGCCCTTCGGCCCAACAATTCCACACCCACCCAGACCCATTCCCCTACCCTATTACTCACCATTTCCCCGGACGAATGCACATCCCTGAACACTATGGGAAATTTAGCTGGGCCAATTCTCCTAACCTGCACATCTTTGGACTACAGGATATAGGGGTTAAAGAGTAAATAATAGGTGGGGACAGAGCCCAAAGAGAGATTGGAACATTTGGAAAGACAAAAGAGTGGATAACGATCCGGCTGGGAGGGCGGAAAGCTGTTAATGGAGGAGGCAGGAACCTGATAGCATCTCAGTAGCGGTGGTGGAAATGGCGGCTGATGATCTACGATCTGATGCAAAAAAGACCCGAAGCATCCAGTTGCCCCCCACTTTAACACACAAGGCTGTTCCCAGGCCAACATCTCTGTCTCATGCTTACTGCAGTGTTCCACTGAAGCTTGATGCAAGCTGGCAGAACACTTCAGAACATACCAAATGGCCTCCGATTTCAAGGACTGCAATTTCCCCTCCCGTGTATCTCCTCCACTTCCCACACCACTGCCCTTGGAACCCACACCTCCAACTGCAACAAGGATGGAATCCCCCTAGTCCTCTCCTTCCACCCAGATACAATGCATCATCGTCTGCCATTTCCACCAACTACAATCAGACCTCACCACCAGAGATATATTTCCCTCCCCACCCCTCCCACATCCAACAGAGATTTTCCTGCACATCCAAACACCTCACCTTTTGTGTCCTTTGCTCTCGATGCGGTCTCCTTTACAGTGGGGAGTCAGGATGCCAACTTGTGGAACATTTCAGCGAACATGCACCAACCAACCCCACCGCCCTGTGGCCAACCATTCAGCTACCCCCCTCTGCCGCCACGCTGCCAAGGACATGCAATTCCTGGGTGTCATCCACCCCCAAATCCGAGCCACCCGACGCCTGGAGGAAGAACACCTCATCTTCCACCTTGGGACCTTTCAACCACACAGCATCAAGGTTTCCTCATCTCCTCTCCCCCACCTCATCACAGATTCAACCCACCAACTCAGCACTGGCCTCTTGAACTGTCCCACCTGTCCATCATCCTTCCCAATTATCCATTCCACCCTCTCACCACTACCCCATCTACTGGATTAGTGGTGCTGGAAGAGCACAGTAGTTCAGGCAGCATCCAAGGAGCTTTGAAATCGGCGTTTCAGGCAAAAGACCTTCATCATGAAGGGCTTTTGCCCGAAACGCCGATTTCAAAGCTCCTTGGATGCTGCCTGAACTGCTGTGCTCTTCCAGCACCACTAATACAGAATCTGGTTTCCAGCATCTGCAGTCATTGTTTTTACTACCCCATCTACATCTACCTAGCCTGTTCCTAGCTCCCTACCCCCAACCCCACACACCCCTCCCTATTTATCTCTCAGCCAGCTTCCCCCACTCCCACATTTCTGATGAAGTGCCGATATGCCCAATATGTCGATTCTTCTATTGTTTGGATGCTGCCTGAATTGCTGTGCTTTTCCAGCGCCACACTTTAAAGCAAGCTGGAAGAACAACACCTCATCTCCCACTCGGGGACCCTGCAATCCTCTGGCTTCAACATCGAATTCAATAATTTTAGGTCCTGAACTCTCCCACGTTCTAGTTTCGTTGCCCCCTACCTCACATACCAGGCCTTGTTATTACATAGCCTGCTATTACACACTACCTATGGATAACCACTAACAGTCCCCATAAACAGCTATTTACTCTCCCCCAGACAGTTTAACCTTTGTCCAACTGCTCCGATCTCTCTCTCTTTGGACTTTATCCCCACCTATCATTTACTCCTTAACCTCTACCTTCTGCATATAAACCAATAGTTTTTTCTCAGTAATATCAGTACCTGAGGAAGTGTCACCGGATCCAAAATGCAAACTGATTTCTCTTCACAGATGCTGTCAGATCTGCGGAGCTTTTCCAGTACCTTCTGGTTGTTGTGTGTGATTTACAGCATCCGCAGTTCTTTTTGGTTTTAATTTCCCCCAAGTATTTCTTTCAGGTCTAGCAGACTGAAACCGTGTTTATCAACCCCCCCAGCCCACACTAACTCCGTCTCTCTCCCAGTCCCTTCACACTCACTGCGACTCCTCCCCCCTCACAGTGACACTGCGCCTGCAAAGCTCATGGTCAGGTGTTGGCCCGCTGGACCCACCCCTCATTCACTTCTATTGGCTGGAGGATCACGCCAACTGTCCTATTGGTCTGAAGCTGTGTCAATCAGCCAGGCTCCATTGTGACATAAGTGGTGGGATCCTCCCAGGTGCATCAGAGGCTGAGGGGTGACCTCAAAGGTTTATTAAATCATGAGGGGCATGGGTAGGATAAATAGACAAGGTCTCTTCCTTGGGATGGAGGAGTCCAGAGCGAGAGGACATAGGTTTAAGATTAGATTAGATTAGATTAGATTAGATTAGATTAGATTAGATTAGATTAGATTAGATTAGATTAGATTAGATTAGATTACAGTGTGGAAACAGGTCCTTCGACCCAACAAGTCCACACCGACCCGCCGAAGCGGAACCCACCCAAACCCCTACATTTACCCCTTACCGAACACTACGGGCAATTTAGTATGGCCAATTCACCTGACCCTGCACATCTTTTTGGATGGTGGGAGGAAACCGGAGCACCCGGAGGAAACCAACGCAGACATGGGGAGAACGTGCAAACTCCACACAGTCAGTCGCTTGAGGCGGGAATTAAACCCGGGTCTCTGGCGCTGTGAGGCAGCAATGCTAACCACTGTGCCACCGTGCCGCCCAAAATGAGAAGGGAAAGATTTAAAATGGATCTGAGGGGCAATTTCTTTCACACTGGAGTTGGTGCGTGGATGGAATCTTCTCTCGGGAAGTGGAGCAGGTTGGTACAATTATACCATTTGGCATCTGGATGGGTATATGAATAGGAAGGGAGTAGAGGGATATGTGCCAAGTGTTGGCAAATGGGACTAGATTAGGTTGGGATATCTAGTCGGCATAGACCAGTTTAACCAAAGAGTGTGTTTTCATGCTGTACATGTCTATGGCTCTGCCCTGTGATGAGCTTCATCATTCACAGTGAATGGGACAGTATCTCAGAACAGGGGCTGGGGGCTATTCAGCCCATTGGGGCTGTACACTCTCCCTCTGGAGATGGTGCCAGTCAGTCCCAACTCACCTTCCATTTGGACATAGCCCTCCAAATCCTTCCTTTAAAAAAGAAAATTGCAAATTTATTTTGACAATAACTACTGAATCTGCATCCATCTGTCAATCAAACTGTTCCAGATGCTCAGAACTTACTGAGTCAAATAATCTTCACGTTTTTACCCTGCATTATTTGCCAGTTACCTGAAAGTAGTTCATAAAAATTGTGACAATGTTAATAATTTCTCATGCTGTCTCTATGTAAATTAAATTTACTGGAAACAATTCTGCTCCTCGTTGAAATCACTGCTTAACCTTCTCAGCTCCAAGGAGAATTTTCTGACCTTCTGCTCACTCTCTATAAAAGAGAAACCGATCTTTATTTTAATTTATTAGTGTCATAGAAATGTACAGCACAGAAACTGACCGCTTGGTCCAACTTGTCCATGCCCACCAGATATCCTAAATTAATCTCATCCCATTTGCCAGGACTTGGCTCATATCCTTCTCAAACTTGCCTGATCACATATCCAATCAGATGCCTTTTAAATGTTGCAATTGTACCAGCCTCCACACTTTCTCTGGCAGCTCATTCCGTACACATACCATGTTCAGCTTGAAAACATTGCCCTTCACATCCCTTTTAAATCTTTTCCCTCACAACTTAAGCCTGTGCTCTCTTGTTTTGGACCCACCTAACGTGGGAAAAATGACCCTGGCTGTTCACCCTCACCATGTTCCTCACGAGTGTATCAACCACTGAGGTCACCTCTCAGCATGCGATGCCCCAGGGAAAACAGCCCCAGCCAATTCAGCCTCTCCCTATATCTCAAACTCTCAACCCTGGCAACATCTTTGTGCATCTTTTCTGAATCCTTTCAAGTTTCACAACATCATTCCTATAGCGGGGAGACAAGGACTGAAAGCATAATTCGAGAAGTAGCTGAATCAATGCCCTGTACAGCCCCAAAATAATGTCGCAACTCCTATACTCAATACAAAACACCTTCTTCACTAGCCTACCTAAGGTTCCACTTTCAAGGAAGTGTGAACCTGCATTCCAAGGTCTCTTTGTTCAGCAACACACCCCAAGACCTCCTCATTAAGTGTACAAGCCCTGCTCTGATTGGCTTTTTTCCAAAATGCAGAACCTCATATTTATCTAAATTAAACCCATCTGCCCCTCCTTAGCCCATTTAATTGAAGTCCCAATGTACTGAGGTAAACTTCTTCACTGCCCATTACATCTCCAATTTTGGTGTCTAGTGTAAACCTACTAACCATACCTCATATATTCACATAGAAATCATTGATATACAGGACAAAAAGCAGTGGACCCAGCATCCATCCTGACAGCATATTTCTCACACAGTTGTTGGGTTGGGTAAGTTGTTGGCATGGACGGTACGGACTGAAGGGTCTGTTTCCATGTTATACATCTCCATACCTTCTAGACAATTCTGTATCTAAATAGCTAGTCCTCCCTGTATTCTACAGTCTCAAACTTGCTAACCAGTCTGTTATGTAGAACCGTGTGTCTTCCTGGAGTCCAAGTTAGTGACTTCCACGTACAAAGCCATGCTGCCTCTCCCTCATCACTTCTTGCCTTTCCAATTACATGTAAATCATGTCCCTGAGAATCACATCCAACAACTTCTCTGCCACTGATTTCAGGCTCACTGGTCTATTGTTCCCTGGCCTTTCCTTCCCACCTTTCTCAAATAATTGTGCCCAGCTTCCAGCACCTCACCTGTGACAATCAATGACACAAATATCTCAGCGAGGGGTCCAGCAAACACTTCCTTCGATTCCCACAAAGTTCTGGGTTACACCTGAGCAGGTCCCAGGGATTATTCCACCTTGCTACCGTTTAAGACATCCAGTACCCCCTCCTCTGTAATATGGACACTTATCACGTTATCACTATTTATTTCTCCAAACACTCTAGCTGCCACATCCTCTTTCAGTAAAAGAATCTCATATAGAATCTCTCCCACCTCCTGCGGTTCCACAGACAGCCTTGATGATTTTTGCGGGTACCTATTCTCTGCCTGGTTATCGTTTGTCCTTAGTGTATTTGTACAATCACTTTGGATTCTCCTTAAACCTATTTCCTAAAGCTATCTCATGTCCCCTTTTTGCCCTCCTGGTTTACCTCGAGTATACTCCTACTGCCCCTTTCCTCCTCTAGGGATTCACACAAACACAGCTCTCTGTACCTGCCATATCCCTCCTTCACTTTCTTGACCAGGTCCACAATTTCTTTCGTCAGGCAGCATTCTTTACACCTACCAGCCTTGGCCTTAACAGGAACATACTGTCTATGTACTCTCATTGTCGCAGGCCTATGGAGGCAATGGCAGATGAGGATACAGAAGCAATTATTCTCAGTAAAGAGGTAATGTTGGGAAAGATAACAGCCTAAAGGTAGATGGGTCTCCTGACTCTGATGGAATGCATCCCGGGAAAAAAGAAAAGATGGCGGGGGGTGGGATAGCAAATACAACTCGTAATAATTCATTAAAAGTTGTTGGATTCTGGGATAGTTTTGACAGACTGGAAGCTGCGAATGTGGTGCCACTATTTTTCAAAAAGGATCCGTTAGCTTAACTTCTGTAGTGGAGAAAATGCTTGAACCTCTCAAGGAAGTAGTGGTGAGATATTTGGGTAGAAATTGTCCACTATTTGCAATTTACACAAATGTTTTGGAGTTGAGGACCAAGTGTACGGTGTCAGAGTTCACATTTGATACGAAGATGAGGTAAAGCAATGTCTGCAGAGGCCACTGTCAGTCTGGACAGGGATACAGATCGGTTAAGTGAGTGGGTAAGGGTCTGGCAGATGGAGTTCAATGTTGGGAAATGTGAGGTCATCCATTTTGGTCGGACGAACAGCAAACTGGATGATGAAATGGTGAAAACTTGCAGCATGCTGCTGTGCGGTGGGAGCTGGGTGTCCTTCTGCATGAATCACAGGAAGTTGGTTTGCAGCTCCAGCAGGTAATTAAGACAGTGAAGGGAATATTATCCTTTCATGCGAGAGGGATGGTTATGCTGCTGGTGAGGCCACACCTGGGGAACTGTGTACAGGTTTGGTCCCCTTACATTAGCAAGGATGTACTGGCACTGGAGGGAGTACAGAGGAGGTTCATTACTTTGAGTTGGGAGTTGAGAGGGTTGGCGTATGTGGAGATTGAGAAAACTGGTTCTCTTGTCATTGTAATTTAGAAGAATGGGAGTTTGGATAGGAAACAATAAAATTATGACGGGAGTAGATAAGATAGAAGCAGGGAGGCTATTTCCACTGGGGGCAGGTCAAACAACAGAGCATTACCTCAAAATTAGGGGGATCAGAATTAGGTCTGAGCTCAGGAGGAGCTTCTTCAGCTAAAGGGTTGTGAATCTGTGGAATTCCCTGCTGAGTGCAGCATTTGACGTTATCAACTTGCATGCCTTTAAGGCAAAATGTAGATTTGTGAACAGGAAAAGAATTAAGGGTTATGGTGAGAGAGCAGGAATGTGGAGCTGAGGCCATGAGAAGATCAGCCCTGATCTTGTTGAATGGCAGAGCAGGCTTGAGGGGGCAGGTGAAAGTTCTTGCCTTGTGCCATCAAAATTGGCCTTTGTCCAATTCAGATCCTTAACGTTTAGATCTGATATATTATTTTCTATAACTATTTTAAAAATAGTAGAATTATCAGAGAATCCCAACAGTGTAGAAGCAGGTCATTCAGCCTATCACATTGATACTGACCCTGAGAGCCTCTTAACCTCCCGCTGTAACATTGCATTTCCCAGGGCTACCCAACGTACACATCCCTGAACATTATGGGCAATTCAGCCTGGACAATCCACCCAACCTGCACATCTTTGGACTGTGGGAGGAAACCAGAAGAACCAGATGAAATCCATGCAGAAACCCCTAATAAAATGATCATCCCTTTCTTATTTCCCAGTTCCACCTAAATAACTTCACTGGGCGTACTCCCAGGAATATCCTCCCTAAGAAAAAACATAATGCTAACTCGAATCAAAAATGCCACTCCCCCTCCTCTCTCGTCCCCCTTTCTATTCTTCCTGTAGCATCTATACCCTGGAACATTAAGCTGCCAGTCCTATCCATCCCTGAGTGATGCCTCTGTAATTGCTATAATATCCCAGTGCCATGTTCAAAACCATACCCTGAGCTCATCTGCCTTCCCTGTCAGGCCTCTTCTATTGAAGTAAATGCAGTGCAACTGCTCAGTCCGACTTCATTCGTGCCTTGCCCTTGCCTGCCTTGACTATTTGATTTCTGAACTGTACCAGCCTCAGACATATCTCTTTCCTCACTACCTTCTTGGGTTTACACCCACTCCCTCACTGGTTTAATGCCTCCCAAGTATCACCAGCAAGTCTCCCTGCCTAGAAATTAGACACCTTCCAATTCAGGTACAATCCATCCTTCTTATGCAGGTCAACTCTACTCCAGAGGAGATCACAACGGTCCACAAAATGTGAATCCTTTTCCCCTGCACCAGCTCCTTAGCCACTCATTGAGCACCTCCTCCTCCTCCGTAATATGGACATTTTTCAAGATATCACCATTTATTTCCCCACATTCTATATCTCCCATGCACTTCTTCACAGTAAACACTGATGCAAAATACTTGTTTCCCTATCTCACCCCTCGCCTGCAGCTCCACACAATGGCTGCCTTGCTGATCTTTGAGGGTCTCTATTTTCTCCCTAGTTAGCCTTTTGTTCCTCATATATTTACAAAAGCCCTTCGGATTATCCTTAACCCTATTCGCCAAAGCTATCTCACGTCCCTTTTTTGCCTCTTGATTTCCCTCTTAATTATACTCCTACGCCTTTATACTCAAAAATTTTTTGGATTGGAATAAATGCAAAATATAACATCCTGACAAAACAAACGAGGGTAGGACTTACACTCAATAAACCTACGGCCTTGAGTAGTGATATGGGAACAAAGAGACCAAGGGCTTCACGTCTTTGAAGTTTGTGTTACATGTAGACAGGGCGGTTAAGAAGGTGCTTAGCACACTTACCTTCATTGTTCAGACCTTTGAGTACAGGAGTTCGGACGTTATGTTGAGGATGTACAGGATATTGGAGAGGCCTCTTCTGGAATACTCTGTCCGGTTCTGGTTGCGCTGTTATAGGAAGGATATTATTAAATTGGATCAGGTTCAGGAGAGATTTACCTGCATGTTGCCATGAATGGAGGGATTGTGTTCGAAGGAGAGGCTGGATAGGCTGGAAGTTTTTAACTGGCGTGCACGAGGTTGAGGGGTGACCTTATTAGAGGTTTATAAAATCAGAAAGAGTGTAGATAAGGTGAAAAGCCGGGGGAGAGGGGGAGTCAAAACTCGGGTGCATTCATTTTGAGAAGAAATGAGAAAGGTTTCAGAAAAGACATTAGGATTTTTTTAAAAAATGTATACGTGTGAAATGAACTTCCAGAGGAAGTGGTGGCTGTGAATACAATTACAATATTTAAAAGACATTCAGATTAGTGCATAAATAGGAAATATTTGGATGGATGTGGACTAAGCGGAGGCAAGTACAATTAGTTCAGTTTGGAATTATGGTTGGCATGGACTGGTTGGACCACACGGCCTGTTTCCTTGCTGTATAACATTATGGCTCTAATCCTCACTAACTCGAAATTCCTCCATCCTCAACTCTCCCGATCACTGTCACTCCATCCAGCCTCATAACTCTTCCTTATTTATATAATTCCTCACCAGCCACAGAACGCTCCCTATCTCATGTTCTCCAGTTTCTGAAATATCTGCGATATGTGCCTTTCTTTAATTCCAGCCTTGAGGATGCCCTCATTCACTCCGATTGGTTGGAAGACAAACTGGTACGGCCTGGTCCTCCAGTATGCCCTCTGCCTCCTATTGACCTGCGCTGACATCAATCATTGGGCCCCATTGTCAGGTGAGTGGTGGGATCCTGCCTCTCTCTGCCCTGGGATGAGCTTCAACATTCACAGTGAATGGGGCAGTATCACAGAGCACAGGGGTTGGGGCTATTCAGCCCATTTGGGATGTACCCTCTCCCTCTGGAGATGCTGCATATCTGTCCCAATTCCGTTCCCATTTGCCAATGCCCCCCCAAATCTTCCCTGAAAAAGTAAAATTCCAAATCTGTTTATGAATAACTGCTGAGTGTGTCCAGCTGCATTCAGACTGTTCCAGATGCTTGGAACTTACTGAATAAAATAATGTTCACATTATTTGCCAATTACCTGAAAATAGTTACTAAAATTGTGACATTGTTAACATTTCCCCTCTCTCTGCAGATTAGCTATCCTAGAAACAAATTTGCACCTGGTTAAAATCACTGCTTAACCTTCTCGGCTCCAAGGTCAATTATCTGTGCTTCTGCTAACTCTCCACAAAAGAGGAACACATCTTATTTTCATTTATTAGTGTCATAGAGATGTACAGCACAGAAACAGACCTTTGGTCTAATTTGTCCATGCCAACTAGGAATCCTCAACAAATGGAGCCCCATTTGTCAGCTATTGGTCCGTATCATTGGAAACTCTTCCTCTTCATGGACCCAATCGGATGCCTTTCAAACGTTGTAAATGTATCAGCCTCCACTTCTTCATCTGGCAGCTCATTCCACACATACACCACACACAGCTTGAAAACTTTGCCCCTTAGATCCGTTTTTAAACTTTGCCCTCTCAACTTAAGCCCATGTGATCTTGTTTTGAACCCACCTACCTGGGGGGAAAAGACTCTGGCTGTTCACCTTATCCATGCCCTTCATGATTTTATAAATCTCCATGAAGTCACCTCTCAGTCTTTGACTCTCCAGGGAAATTAACCCCGGCCTATTCAGCCTCCCCCTGTAGCCCAAATCCTCCAACCCGAGCAAAATCTTTGTAAATCTTGTCTGAACTCTTTCAAGATTCACACCATCCTTTCCAGAACAGGGAATTTCGAACTTAAAACATAATTCCTGAAATGGCTTAATCAATGTCCTGTCCAACCACAATTTGACGTCCCAGCTTCTGTACTCAATGCATTGACCAATAAATATAAGCATACCAAACCCCACCTTCACTAGTCTGCCTACCTGCGACTCTCCTTTCAAGGAACAATGAACCTGCACTCCATGGTCTCTATGTTCAGCAACATTCCCAAGGACTTTCCCATTAAGTGTACAAGTCCTGCTCTGATTTGCCTTTCCAAAATCCAACAGCTTACATTTGTCTAAATTGAACCCAGTCTGCCATTCCTCGCTCCAATGGCCCATCTGGTCAAGATACTGTTGCATTCTGAACTAACCTTCTTCATTGTCCGCGACACCTCCAATTTTGGTGTCTTCTGTAAACCCACTGACCATATCTCATAGATTCACATCCAAGTCATTTATTTATTCCTGCAGGACAATGCTGCTCACAGGCCTCCAGTCCGCAAAGCAACCCTCCATCACCACCCTCTGCCTCCTACCTTCAAGCCAGTTTTGTATCCAAATGGCTTATTCTCCCAACATTTCATGTTATCTAACCTTGCTAACCAGTCTGCTTTGTGGAACATCGTTCATTGTCCATATAGACAACGTCCACAGTCTGCCTTCATCAATCATCTTTGTCACATCTTCAAAAAAACTCAATCAAGTTAGAGAGAGAGAATTTACCACACAGAAAGCCATGTTAGCTATCCCTAATCAATCCTTGTCTTTCCAAATACATGTAAATCCTGTCCCTCAGAATCCCTTCCAACAACTTACCTACCACTGACGTTAGGTTGGCTGTTCTCTTGTTCCCTGGCCTTTCCTTACCACCTTTTTAAAATAATGGCACCCATCTTCCAGCATCTTACCTGTCACAAACAATGATATAAATACTTTAGGGAGGGGCACTGCCATCACCTCCCTAGCTTTCCACAAATTTCTGGGATACACCTGATCAGGTCCCAGGGATTTATCCACCTTGCTAATGTTTAAGACATCCAGTACTTCCTCCTCTGTAATATAGACACTTTTCAAGTTACCACTATTTATTTCTCCAAACTCTCTAGAATAGAATAGCATAATAATTCTCCCACCTCCTGTTGTTCCATAGATGGCCTTGTTGATCTTTAAGGGGTCCTATTCTCTGTCCGGTTATTATTTTATCCTTAATGTATTTGTAAAATCTCTTTGGATTCTCCTTAAACTATTTCCTCGAGATATTTCAAGTCCCCTTTTTGCTCTCCTGATTACCCTCGAGTATACTGCTGTAAAAACGTGATTCTGTCCTCTCAATTCCTCCGCCTCTGCCATATCTGCTCCCAGGAGAAGCAATTCCACTCCAGGACATCCCAGAAAGGTTTCCTCTTTCACGGACCAGATTTCCCTCCCACTTGATCAACAATGCACTCCAACGCATATCCTCCACTTCCTGTACCTCCGCCTTTTCCCCACCCCTCCAACCACAATAAGAATATAATCTCCCATTCCTCACCTGCCACCCACTAATCGCCATTAACCTCTGCTATGTCCGCTACCTACAGTCAGACCCCACCACCAGGGATATATCTCCCTCCCCAGCCCTTTCTATCTTCCGCAGAGATCATGGGAACTTTGGTGCTGATGTGCTGCCCCACGGATGCCTCAGTCACTCACCCTGCCAAATGGCCGAGTGAGATTATCACTAGATGGATAACCCAGACACCCAGAAAACGTTCTGTGGCCAGGGGTTTGGATCCCGTCACGGCAGACAATGGAATGTGAATTCAATAAAAATTTGGAATTAAGAATCTATTAAAGATCATGAGTCCATTGCTGATTATTACGAAAACAAATCTCATCAGATTCGCTAATATCCTTCAGGGAAGGAATCTGCCATCCTTACCTGGTCTGGCCTACATATGACTCCAGACCCACAGCAATGTGGTTGACTCTTTCCTGCCCTTTGAGCCCAGCCAGTGACACCCTCATCCTGTGAATGAATAACAAAGAAGGTCAAGTCTTGTACACAACCATACTATTCTTACAGAGAAGTGATCTCTTAGTAAATTTGCTTCTCAACTCCCTGCTGACTATTGGGGAGTGGGGGGGGGGGGGGGGGGGGGTCAATAGTACCATCCCAATAAGGAGATCATCCCTTTCTTATTTCTCAGTTCCACCTGTATAACCTGCCTGGATGTACTCCCAGGAATACCCTCTTGAAGCCCAGCTGTAATGTTATCCATAATAAAAAATAGCTCTCCCCCTGCTCTGTTGCCCCCTTTATATCTTTGCTATAGAATCTATACACTCGAACATTAAGCTGCTTGCCCTATCCATCATTAAGTCATGCCTCTGTAATTGCTATAATATCCCAGTGCGATGTTCAAACCCATACCCTGAGCTCCTCTGCCCGACCTATCGGGCCTCCTGTGTTGAAATAAATGCAGTGTAACTGCTCATTCTGTGCCTTGCCCTTGTCCGACTTGACTGTTTGACGTCTGAACTGTACCAGCGTCAGACTTAGCTCTTCCCTCACTCTATCTCTGGGTTTACCCACATTCCTTCACTGGTTTAATGCCTCCTGAATAGCACTAGCAACTGTTCCCTTTCAGTGCAGGTACAATCCATCCTTCTGATGGAGGTCTATTCTACCCCACAAGAGATTCATAGAACATAGAACATAGAACATAGAACAATACAGCACAGAACAGGCCCTTCGGCCCACGATGTTGTGCCGAACTTCTAACCTAGATTAAGTACCCATCCATGAACCTATCCAAATGCCGCTAAAAGGTCGCCAATGATTCCGACTCTACCACTCCCACGGGCAGCGCATTCCATGCCCCCACCACTCTCTGGGTAAAGAACCCACCCCTGACATCTCCCCTATACCTTCCACCCTTCACCTTAAATTTATGTCCCCTTGATCCAATGATCAAACAATGTGAACTCTTCTATTCCGATGTCATTGATACCAATAAACTACAGCCTCCCCGCAAAATGGTTATTCTCCAATTTAAGAATATTCTGCTCCCTCTCTGAGACATCCTTATACAAAAATTACACATTCGAATAATAAACCTTACACTCATCAGGTCATCATAAAAGGATTACATGACACATTGAAGGTTTGGGGAGACCTTTTGAGAGAATGCGATGAATTCAAATGAGAATTTTTAAGCAGCAAATGGGATTGATCTGATACACAATACTCACACACACACAATGCGAATATCCAGGTCCTGATATACTGAGTAATTCAATCAGAGTTTGGCAGAACATTTACTGAGATTCCCATCTGAATGTCCACCTGTAATATCCTGTAATACAAGTTTATAAAATCTGTCACTCTCAGTTCAGGTTAGAAACTCACACCAACCCTCCTCGTGGCCCAGGATGACTGTATATATTACCCTTGAGGACAAAAGCAGTCAACTCAGGGGGAAATCTGTGGGTTTCTAGGAGATTCCAACTTGATTAGATTAGATTGCTCACAGTGTGGAAACAGGCCCTACGGCCCGCCGACAACGACCCGCCGAAGCGCAACCCACCCATACCCCTACATTTACCCCTTACCTAACACTACGGGCAATTTAGCAAGGCCAATTTACCTGACCTGCACATTTTTGGACTGTGGGAGGAAACCGGAGCACCCGGAGGAAACCCACGCAGACACAGGGTGAACGTGCAAACTCCACACAGTCAGTCGTCTGAGGCGGGAATTGAACCCGGGTCTCTGACGCTGTGAGACAGCAGTGCTGAACACTGTGGCACCGTGCTGCCCACTTGAGATCTCATGTGACTGAACACAGCAGTTCTTTGACACATTGGAGAAAATGATCCAAGCGTCAGTGAGATATGGGCAACAAGAATTACTTTATTTTCTTTCATTCCGTGCTGCCGCTCTGCCTCATCAATAAGACATGGGTGTGAAAGGCTAATGCCTAACGATGGGCAAGTTGTCTCCATCCTGATCAATGGGTAGGAAGATCCTTTCAATCACTCCAAAGCGTATCCCTAAAAAGATAGCAACTCTGTCTGCTTCCCACTGCCCAGTGCTCCCAGTAAATGTTTGGAAGAATGGGAAGGGGGGTTATCTCCTAGAAAAGGCATAACTGTAAAGGTCTAAAAGGATTATGAAAAGAGAGAGATGCACAGGAGAAGGGGGCAACAAGTTGCCAGATGGGGTGTAACTTGGGAAAATGGGAAGTTGCTCATTTTGGTGGAGATGATAAAAGAACAAAGTACTATTTAAATGGTGGAAACTGTAGAAAGCTGCACCACAAAGGGACCAGGGGTAATTGTTCAGGAAACACAGAAAGCTACCACACAGTTACAACAGGGAATGAGGAAGGGGAATGGAATATTTTGTTTCAAAGGTGTTCAGGATTAGAGCTTGGAGTATATACCTAAGAGTAACGTGTGGAAGTGCTGGTGAGACCACCATATATGCAGTAATGAGAGGAGTTTTGGTCCCTTGAGATAAGGAAATGTGTCACTTTATTGGAGGCATTTCAGGGAAGATTCAATGAGATGATCCCTGGTTTGGAGGGATTATTTTTTAAATAAAGGCTGAAAAGGTTGGGACTCTACTCACTGGATTTTGGAGAAAGAGAGGTGATCTCATTGAGACAGATGGGATTCTTAAGGGGTTTGACAGGATAAATACTGAGAGGATGTGTCTGAGGGTAAATACTGAGAGGGGAGTCTGAAACCAGATTTTGAGTCACGGAATCAAGGGGTCTGTTTTGGATTCATCAAGATAAGGCGACACAGACACGGGTAAGGGGTTTCAGTAGCAATGGAGCTGGGGTGAGGTGGAGAAAAGCAACGTTGAAGAGATTGGAATTCCTGGTGTTGTGATTGTGTGGAACTCTGATCAGAAGGTCACCTTGGGGTCAGATGTAACAGCAATATTGTGACGAGTGTTGTTCTGCCTCAGAGAGTTCCCAGTGGGAGGGAGGGGCTCAGCAGAAAGGTAAAGGTAAGACAATGGGTTTAACCGTGACAATGTTTCATTGGAGGAAATTGCAGCTAATCGAGTAGTGGGAATGTGATAAGCAGTTTGGTAACTGAGTAACAGTGGAGTAATGGAGAGGGATGATGGGGAGGGAGAGCTGGGCATCGTCCGTGTACATGTGAAACCTAACAGTGTTTTTGGACGATATCACCTCCTGGCACTATGTACGTGAGATGCAGGAGAGACCAAGGATAGATCGTTGAGGGACACCAAATGCAAAGAATTCAGAAAGGAAAGGGAGAGTGGAGATGGAGCAGGATTTTCCAACAACGGTGAGGTCAAATATTAGTTTTTCACAGAATGGGAGAGAAGGGCACAACCAAAAAAAGACCAATAGACAGAACAAGGAACAATATCTATGAATTGGCGAGGGGGGTGATGAGGCGGCAGCGGAGGAAAGAGAGTTGGAAAGTGAGTTTACCGAGATTAGGGTAAAGGGTCAAGGTGAGCTCTGATTAGGCTTGACAAGAGACTGTAGAAAGATGTAGGTTTAGGATAAAAACCAGGAACACCACGTGAGGCAGTTTGGCTCTGTGGGCTCGTGGGAGGGAGGGAAGGAGCAGATCGGATTATCTCAGTCTTCGTGACAGAGAAACTCCGTGTGCTCCTCACTTGTTGTTGGAGGGGCGGATGGAGGAGACAGGATGATGGACAGTGTTTTACAAAGAAACAAAACTAGGGTTAGTGATATTTAAAATGAGTGAACAAACCTGATGTAGCTTTTATCCAGATTATTAAAACAAACGACTGAAGTCCTGTTTCGAATCCCATCTTGGCAGATGGTGGAATCTGAATTCAAGAAAAAAAAAACAACGTATTAAGAATCTCCTGATCTCCACGAAACTATCAACAATGGCAAAAAAAATCCTGCCAACCTGACAGCGGCCCAGCCAGCTATTCACTGTATTAATCACTGCAAAGTCTCAACACAGGAATGAAACTGGATGGACCACTCGGCATCTAAGAAGGCACCATTTAATACAACCACAGATTCAGCCCTCTTAGTGGTGAAACGTCCTCCTCACAAGCATATGGTTTTTGATGCCAAAATGTGCAGAGCTGTCTCACAGACTAGTCAAGGAACAGCCTGACATAGTCATACTCACGGAATCATCCCTTACAAACAATGAGCGGACACCACCATCACCATATCTAGATATCGAGAGTGTGGTGCTGGAAAAACACAACAGTCAGGCAGCATCCGAGGAGCAGGAGAATCGACGTTTGGAGCCTAAGCCCTTCATCACCCTGACCTGCTGTGCTTTTCCAGCACCAGACTCTTGACTCTGATCTCCAGCATCTGCAGTCTTCACTTTCTCCTGAAATCTCTGGATATGTCCTGTCCCACCGGCAGGACAGAACAGGCAGAGGTAGTGGCACAGTGGTGTACAGACTGGGAGGATTTGCCCTGGGAGTACACAACATTGACTCCGGAGACCAGGAAGTCTCATGGCTCCTGCTGATTACCACGTACCGTCCTCCCTTGGCTGATGGATCAGTTCTCCTTCATGTTGAACAACATTTGGAGGAAGCACTCAGGCAATAAAATGGTGTCGAACGTACTCTGGGTACAGGATTTCAATGTCCACAATCGAGACTAGCTGTGCAACAGAATTACTGACTGAGCTGGTCAGGTCCTAAAGGATATAGCTGCTCAACTGAGTCTGCAGCGGGTGGTGAGGGAACCAACAAGAGTGTAAAACATACTTGATCTCATTGTTATGAATTGAGCAGCTGCAGATACATCTGGCCATGACAGTATCAGTACGTGCGACCATCACACATTCCTTTTGGAGACAAAGTCTTGCCTTAAAGTTGAGAAAAACCTCCATTGTGTTGAGTGACACTATCACCGTTCTAATGGGGACAGACTTTGAACAGATGTAGGATCTCAAACTGGGTATCTCTGAGGCACTGTGGGACATCAACAGCAGCAGAACTGTACTCCAGCACAATCTGTAATCTCATGGGTTTGTAAATCCCCGTCTCACCCACCACAATGGACAGGAAAGGAGGGCATGCCATGAGCAGCACCAGGCAGACTTAAAATGAAGTGCCAACCTGGTGAAGCTATCAAACAGAACTACTTGCATGTCAAACAGCATCAGTAGCAAGCAACAGAGCTAAGTGATCCTACATCCAATGGATCAGATCGGAACTCTGCAGTTCTGCCACACCCAGTTGTGAACGGTTAATGACAATTAAACAACTCACTGGAGGAAACATCACAGATATCCCCACCTTTACTGATGGAGGGGTCTCACACATCCATGCACCAGATAAGATGACAGCATTTGCAGCAATCTGCAGCGGAAGTGCAAAGTGGGATGATCCATCTCAGCCTTCTCTCGTGGTTTCTAACATCATAGATGTGAGTTTTAAGCCAGATCGATTCAGTTTGAATAACATCAAGAAATGGTTAAGCAGTGCAAAGGCTACGGGCCCTGCCAACATTCTGGCAATAATACTGATGGCTTGTGCTCCAGAACTTGCCACCCACCAAGCCAAGTACCGCTCCAGCACCGGCATCTACTGACAATGTGGAACATTGCCCAGGGATGTTCAACACAAAAACACAGGGCAATCCAACCCAGCCAATTTCCCTCTATCAGTCCACACTCAATCAGCTGTAAAGTGATGGAAGATGTCATTAACAGGGCTATCAAACAGCAGCTGCTCAGCAACAGCCAGCTGAGCGACACTCATTTTAGGCACCGCCAGGGCCACTCAGCTCCCGATTGTGTTACCGCCCTGATTCACAACCTTACAACCAGCTGAATCCCAGAGGCGAGGTGAGGGTGACTGCCCAGTCCCACTACAAGACCACTAACTCTAGCTGATTCCACCCTTGTCTCAGCTCATATACACTCATCCATCTTGTGTTATCTCCAGACTTCATACTCCTGGCCAGTTTCCCACATTCAACCTCACTGTAATCTCAAGAAAAACCCTAAATATCTGCTGCCCAAGTGCTCCCTCGTACCAAAACGTGTTGATCCATCAAAAGGCTCCTATTCAGCATCAACAACATAGAGCCACAGCGATGTACAGCATGGAAACAGATCCTTCAATCCAACCTATCCATGCCGACCAGATACCCCAACCCAATCTAGTCTCACCTGCCAGCATCAGCCCCACATCCCTCAGTTTAAAACTCTCACCCTTGATTTAATTCCTGGTTGTGATCATCCCTAGCTCGCTGCATCTCACACCCTTTGAGACCTCGACAACTCATTCTGTTCAAGAGTCTTAATGACCTGCTAATTCATTACTTCACTTGCGTGGCTGCTTTTACAGTTGCCAAAGCAACAAGGTCTAAAATTCGCAGCTAAAACCTCAAAGGTCTGCTTTCCCCTTTTAAGACATTCCTCAATACTTGCTTATTTGGCAATGGTTTTGGTCAGTTAACCTAATATCATCCTTCTCTGGCCTTATGTCTAAAGTTCCCAATAATATTTTTGTGAAATTATAAGCAGGATAATGAAACTACAAACTGTTCTTGATTTGGACATTATCTTCAAATCATCACTGTTGCTGTAATGAATACTCTGTAATGTCTCTTACCCAACCACATTGTGGGAGCACCTTCACTACACAAACTGCAGCTGCACAAGAAAGTCCCCAGGCAACAGGGCTTTGGCATTAATCACTGGTTCTGTGGAAGGAGAAACACAGTTGATGTTTCAGGGAGTGCAAAACGGATTACAGGGAATGTAAATGGTGCAGAATTTGATAGTTAGAAATGGAAGGAAAATACACTTGCTTATTGGAAAAAAGAATTCTTGACTGTCAAAGATTTTCCAGAAAAAAATTAATAAGCAGCATTTGGTCTGGGGCTGGGCAGCAGTGAAAAATTAACTTACAAAACTGTCTGTAAAAGTAATAGTAAAATATACTAAACAGACCAATAATACACCCATTGTTCTAGATTAAGGAAGCTAGATATTGGCAAAGTGGTCATGAGGAAGCCCAGAGATGAAGCAGAACAGTGTAAGCTGTTACGATCCCACAGTCATAGAGATGTATAGCACCGACACAGACCCTTCGGTCTAACTCATCCATGGAAACCAGGTATCCAAACCTAATCTATTCCCATTTGCCAGCACTTGGCCCATATCCCTGTAAATGCGCCCTAATCATATCATGTGTCTATTTAGATGCATTTAACATGTTTTAATTGTACTAGCCTCCACTAATTCCTCTGGCAGCTCTTTCCACCCACTGCATGAAAGAGTTGTCCTTTAGGCTCCTTTGAAACTTTATCCGTTCACCCTAAAGCAATGCCCACTACATCTGGACACCACCACTCCAGGGAAAACACCTTGTTCATTTACTCCAATCATGCCCCTCATGATTGTATAAACCTCCATAACATCACCACTCAGCCTATGGCACTCCAGGGAAAACAGCCCCGCCTTTTATACCTCACCCTACAGCTCAAATCCTCCAACCCGAACAACATCTATGTAAGTCTTTTTTGAAACCTTTCAAGTTTCACAGCACCCTTCTGATAGGAGGCAGGCCAGACCTGCACACAATATTCCAAAAGTGGCCTAACGAATATCCTGTACAGCAACATGACCTCCCACATCCTATACTCAATGCTCCAACCAATAATGGAAAATATACTGAACACCTTCTTCATCATCCTATCTACCTACAACTTGACTTGCAAGGACTATGAATCTGCAATCCAAGGTCTCTTTGTTCCGCAAACATCTCCAGGGCCTTGCCATTCAGTGTATAAGTCCTGCCCTGATTTGCTTTTTCAAAACGCAGCACCTCATATTTATCTAAATTAAACACCATCTGATCAATATCTCATTGTAATCTGAGGTAACCTTCTTCATTATCCACAATACCTCCAATTTTGTATGACCTGCAAACTCATTTACGATACCAAATCATTTAAATGAATGACGAAACAAATCCAGAAATAAACATCCATTTCTCTGAGTTTGAATGTGCTCTGTGTAAATCCTGCCAATCTGTACCAGAGAAAGACTGCACCTTGCCCCCTACAAAGCTGCACCTTGCCCCCTACAAAGCTGGCGGCTCCGCACGTGTCCATTGAATTCTTGCCCCAAATAAAGATGGCGGCGCGCACTCATGCCTGCAGCCACACTGAGGCAATTCCCCGTTTACTGAAAACACGAGACTGGGACGTTCAAATTTGTGTTTTCCGCTGTGCACATTTTGTTTGTAAAACCTCTCCGCTCATTCAGAATCTCTCTCACCTCCTGCGGTTCCACAGACAGCCTTGATGATTTTTGCGGGTACCTATTCTCTGCCTGGTTACTCGTTTGTCCTTAGTGTATTTGTACAATCACTGTGGATTCTCCTTAAACCTATTTCCGAAAGCTATCTCATGTCCCCTTTTCACCCTCATGGTTTACCTCCTACTGCCCCTACACTCCTCTAGGGATTCACACAAACACAGCTCTCTGTACCTGCCATATCCCTCCTTCATTTTCTTGACCAGGTCCACAATTTCTTTCGTCAGGCAGCATTCTTTACACCTACCAGCCTTGGCCTTAACAGGAACATACTGTCTATGTACTCTCATCGTCGCAGGCCTATGGAGGCAATGGCAGATGAGGATACAGAAGCAATCATTCTCAGTAAAGAGGTAATGTTGGGAAAGATAACAGCCTAAAGGTAGATGGGTCTCCTGGCCCTGATGGAATGTATCCCAGGGAATAAAAGAGATGGAGGGAAGGGGGTGGTCGGGGGGTGTGTGTGAGAATAACAAATAGATCTTGTGATAATTCACTAAAATTTGTTGGATTCTGGGATGGTTTTGACAGAATGGAAGCTCAAATGTGGTGCCACTATTTTACAAAATATTAGCTTAACTTCTGCTGTGGAGAAAATGCTTGAACCTCAAGGAAGTAGTGGTGAGATATCTGGGTAGAAACTGTCTCATTGAGCAGACAAAGCATGGATTCATGAAAGACATGTCACGTTTAATGCATTTACTGGAATTATTTGAGGACACGACGAGTGCGTTGGACAAGGGGGACTCGGTGGATGTGGTGTACCTGGATTTCCAGAAGGTATTCGATAAGTTGCCACACAAAAGGCTCCTGTATAAGGTAAAGATGCACAGCATTGTGGGTAATGTATTATCATTGATACTGGATTGGTTAACCAACAAAAAGTAAAGAACGGGGATAAATGTGAGTTTGGATTTGTGTTGGCACGAAACTGTTTACAACTTACACAAATGGTTTGGAGTTGAGGACCAAGTGTACGGTGTCAGAGTTCACATTTGATACGAAGATGAGGTAAAGCAATGTCTGCAGAGGCCACTGTAAGTCTGCACAGGGATACAGATCAGTTACGCGAGTGGGTAAGGATCTGGCAGATGGAGTTCAATGTTGGGAAATGTGAGGCCATCCATTTTGGTCGGACTAACAGCAAACTGGATGATGAAATGGTGAAAATGTGCACCATGCTGCTGTACAGAGTGAGTTGGGTGTCTTTGTGCATGAATCACAGGAAGTTGGTTTGCAGGTGCAGCAGGTAATTAAGGCAGTGAAGGGAATATTGTCCTTCCTTGCTAGAGGGATGGTAATGCTGCAGCTGTACAGATTGCTGGGGAGGCCACACCTGGAGTACTGTGTACAGGTTTGGTCTCCTTACTTCAGGAAGGATGTATTGGCATTGGAGGGAGTACAGAGGAGGTTCACTAGTTTGAGTCAGGAGTTGAGAGGATTGGTGTATGTGGAGAAATTGAGAAAACTGGTTCTATAGTCATTGTAATTTAGAAGAATGGGAAGTTGAAGAGGAAAAAATAAAATTATGAAGGGAATAGATAAGACAGAAGCAGGGAGGCTATTTCCACTGGGGCGGGTCAATCTACAGAGCATTACCTCAAAATAAGGGGGTGCAGATTTAGGACTGAGTTCAGGAGACGCTTCTTCAGCTAAAGGGTTGTGAATCTGTGGAATTCCCTGCCGAGTGCAGCATTTGACGTTATCAACTTGAATGCCTTGAAGGCAAAAGGTAGATTTGTGATCAGGTAAAGAATTAAGGGTTATGGTGAGAGAGCAGGAAAGTGGAGCTGAGGCCATGAAAAGCTCAGCCCTGATCTTATTGAATGGTAGAACAGGCTTGAGGGGCCAGATGAAAGTTCTTGCCTTGTGCCATCAAAATTGGCCTTTGTCCAATTCACAACCTTAACTTTTAGATCTGGTTATTATTTTCTGTAACTATTTTAAAACTTGTAGAATTATCAGAGACTCCCAACAGTGTGGAAGCAGGTCATTCAGCCCATCACATTGATACTGACCAGGAGAGCCTCCTAACCTCCCCCGAAAACATTGCATTTCCCAGGGCCAACCAATCTACACATCCCTGAATATTATGGGCAATTCAGACTGGATAATCCACCCAACCTGCACATCCCTGAACACTGAGGGCAATTCAACCTGGACAACCCACCCAACCTGCACATCTTTGGACTGTGGGAGGAAACCAGAGCACCCGGACGAAATTCATGCAGAAAATCCCAATAAGGTGATCATCCTTTCTTATTTCCCAGTTCCACGTAAATAACTACACTGGGCGTACTCCCAGGAATATCTTCCCTCAGCAAAAACATAATGCTATCCCGAATCAAAAATGCCACTCTCCCTCCTCTCTTGTCCCCCTTTCTATTCTTCCAATAGCATCTATACCCTGGAACATTAAGCTGCCAGGCCTATCCATCCCTGAGTGATGCCTCTGTAATTGCTATAATATCCCAGTGCCATGTTCAAAACCATACCCTGAGCTCATCTGCCTTCCCTGTCAGGCCTCTTCTATTGAAGCAAATACAGTGCAAATGCTCAGTCCGACTTCATTCTGTGCCTTGCCCTTGCCTGCCTTGACTATTTGATTTCTGAACTGTACCAGCCTCAGACATATCTCTTTCCTCACTCCCTTCTTGGGTTTACACCCACTCCCTCACTCGTTTAATGCCTCCCGAGTATCACCAGCAAGTCTCCCTGCCTAGACATTAGACACCTTCCAATTCAGGTACAATCCATCCTTCTTATGCAGGTCAACTCTACTCCAGAGGAGATCACAATGATCCAAAAACGTGAATCCTTTTCCCCTGCACCAGCTCCTTAGCCACTCATTGAGCACCTCCTCCTCCTCCGTAATATGGACATTTTTCAAGATATCACCATTTATTTCCCCACATTCTATATCTCCCATGTACTTCTTCACAGTAAACACTGATGCAAAATACTTGTTTCCCTATCTCACCCCTCGCCTGCAGCTCCACACAATGGCTGCCTTGCTGATCTTTGAGGGTCTCTATTTTCTCCCTAGTTAGCCTTTTGTTCCTCATATATTGACAAAAGCCCTTCGGATTATCCTTAACCCTGTTCGCCAAAGCTATCTCACGTCTCTTTTTTGCCTCTTGATTTCCCTCTTAATTATACTCCTACTGCCTTTATACTCAAAATTTTTTGGATTGGAATAAATGCAAAATATAACATCCTGACAAAACAAACGAGGGTAGGACTTACACTCAATAAAAATACGGCCTTGAGTAGTGATATGGGAACAAAGAGACCGAGGGGTTCACGTCTTTGAAGTTTGTGTTACATGTAGACAGGGCGGTTAAGAAGGTGCTTAGCACACTTACCTTCATTGTTCAGACCTTTAAGTACAGGAGTTGGGACGTTATGTTGAGGATGTACAGGACATTGGAGAGGCCTCTTCTGGAATACTCTGTCCAGTTCTGGTTGCGCTGTTATAGGAAGGATATTATTAAATTGGAGCAGGTTCTGAAGAGATTTACCAGCATGTTGCCATGAATGGAGGGATTGTGTTCAAAGGACAGGCTGGGAAATTTTTTCACTAGCATGCACGAGGTTGAGGGGTGACCTGAGAGGTTTACGAAATCAGAAAGAATGTAGATAAGGTGAATAGCCAGGGGAGAGGGGGATTCAAAACTCGAGTGCATTCATTTTGGGAAGAAATTAGGAAGATTTGAGAAAAGACATTAGGGTTTTTATTAAAAAAATGTATATGTGTGAAATGAACTTCCAGAGGAAGTGTTAGCTGTGAGTACAATTACAATATTTAAAAGACATTCAGATTAGTACATAAATAGGAAATATTTGGATGGATGTGGACTAAGCGGAGGCAAGTACAATTAGTTCAGTTTGGAATTATGGTTGGCATGGACTGGTTGCACCACAAGGCCTGTTTCCTTGCTGTATATCATTATGACTCTAACCCTTACTAACTCTAAATTCCTCCATCCTCAACTCTCCCGATCACTGTCACTTCACCCAGCCTCACAACTCTTCCTTATTTATATAATTCCTCACCAGCCACAGAACGCTCCCTATCTCATGTCCTCCAGTTTCTCAAATCTCTGCGATATGTGCCTTTCTTTAGTTCCAGCCTTGAGGATACCCTCATTCACTCCGATTGGTTGGAAGACAAACTGTTACGGGCTGGTCCTCCAGTACTGCCCTCTGCCTCCTATTGGCCTGCGCTGACATCAATCATCGGGGCCCATCGTGAGGTGAGTGGTGGGATCCTCCCTCTCTCTGCCCTGGGATGAGCTTCATCATTCACAGTGAATGGGGCAGAATCACAGAGCACAGGGTCTGGGGCTATTCAGCCCATTTGGGATGTACTCTCTCCCTCTGGAGATGCTGCAAGTCTGTCCCAATTCCCTTCCCATTTGCCCAAAGCCCCCCAAATCTTCCCTTCAAAAGTAAAATTCCAAATCTGTTTATGAATAACTGCTGAGTCTGTGTCCAGCTGTCATTCAGACTGTTCCAGATGCTCAGAACTTTCTGAATAAAATAATGTTCACATATTCACATATTATTGGATTGGATAGGCATATGGAGGATAGTGGGCTAGTGTAGGTTAGGTGGGCTTGGATCGGCGCAACATCGAGGGCCGAAAGGGCCTGTACTGCGCTGTATTGTTCTATGTTCTATTTGCCAATTACCTGAAAACAGTTACTAAAATTGTGACATTGTTAACAATTCCCCTCTCTCTGCAAAATAAATATCCAAGAACCAAATCTGCACCTGGTCAAAATCACTGCTTAACCTTCTCAGCTCCAAGGTCAATTATCTGTGCTTCTGCTAGCTCTCCACAAAAGAGGAACACATCTTATTTTCATTAATTAGTGTCATAGAGATGTACAGCACAGAAACAGACCTTTGGTCTAATTTGTCCATGCCACCTAGGAATCCTCAACAAATGGAGCCCCATTTGCCAGCTATTGGTCCATATCATTCGAAACTCTTCCAATTCATGTACCCAATCGGATGCCTTTCAAATGTTGTAATTGTAGCAGCCTGCACTTCTTCATCTGGCAGCTCATTCCACACATACACCACACACAGCTTGAAAACTTTACCCCTTAGATCCGTTTTTAATCTTTGCCCGCTCAACTTAAGCCCATGTGATCTTATTTTGATCCCACCTAACTGGGTTAAAAGACCCTGGCTGTTCACCTTATCCGTGCCCTTCATGATTATATAAATCTCCATGAAGTCACCTCTCAGTCTTTGACTCTCCAGGGAAATTAACCCTGGCCTATTCAGTCTCTCCCTGTAGCCCAAATCCTCCAACCCTAGCAAAGTCTTTGTAAACCTTGTCTGAACTCTTTCAAGATTCACAACATCCTTTCCAGAACAGGGAATTTCGAACTTAAAACATAATTCCTGAAATGGCTTAATCAATGTCCTGTCCAACCACAATTTGACATCCCAGCTTCTGTACTCAATGCATTGACCAATAAATATAAGCATACCAAACCCCACCTTCACTAGTCTGCCTACCTGCGACTCTCCTTTCAAGGAACAATGAACCTGCACTCCATGGTCTCTATGTTCAGCAACATTCCCAAGGACTTTACCATTAAGTGTACAAGTCCTGCCCTGATTTGCCTTTCCAAAATCCAACAGCTTACATTTGTCTAAATTGAACCCAGTCTGCCATTCCTCGCCCCAATCGCCCATCTAGTCAAGATCCTGTTGTATTCTGAACTAACCTTCTTCATTGTACACGACACCTCCAATTTTGGTGTCTTCTATAAACCCACTGACCATATCTCATATATTCACATCCATGTCATTTATTTAAGGGCCCAATATCCATCCTTGCAGCACATTGCTGCTCACAGGCCTCCAGTCCACAAAGCAACCCTCCACCACCACCCTCTGCCTCCTCCCTTCAAGCCAGTTTGTATTCCAATGGCTAGTTCTCCCAACATTTCATGTTATCTATCCTTGCTAACCAGTCTGCTTTGTGGAACATCGTTCAGTGTCCATATAGACAACGTCCATAGTCTGCCTTCATCAATCATCTTTGTCACAACTTCAAAAAAAACTCAATCAAGTTAGAGAGAGAGAATTTCCCACACACAAAGCCATGTTAGCTATCCCTAATCAATCCTCGTCTTTCCAAATACATGTAAATCCTGTCCCTCAGAATCCCTTCCAACAACTTACCTACCACTGACGTTAGGTTTATTGTTCTCTTGTTCCCTGGCCTTTCCTTACCACCTTTTTAAAATAATGGCACCCATCTTCCAGCACCTCACCTGTCACAAACAATGATATAAATACCTCAGGGAGGGGCACTGCCATCACCTTCCTAGCTTTCCACAAATTTCTGGGATACACCTGATCAGGTCACAGGGATTTCTCCACCTTGCTACTGTTTAAGACATCTAGTACTTCCCCCTCTGTAATCTAGACACTTTTCAAGTGATCACTATTTATTTCTCCAAACTCTCTAGAATAGAATAGCATAGTATTTCTCCCACCTCCTGTTGTTCCATAGATGGCCTTGTTGATCTTTAAGAATTCCTATTCTCCATCTGGTTATTATTGTATACTTAATGTATTTGTAGAATCTCTTTGGATTCTCCTTAAACTATTTCCTAGAGATATTTCAAGTCCCCTTTTTGCTCTCCTGATTACCCTCGAGTATATTCCTGTAAAAACGTGATCCTGTACTCCCAATTCCTCCGCCTCTGCCATATCTGCTCCCAGGAGAAGCAATTCCACTCCAGGACATCCCAGAAAGGTTTCCTCTTTCAAGGACCAGATTTCCCTCCCACTTGATCAACAATGCACTCCAACGCATATCCTCCACTTCCTGTACCTCCGCCTTCCCCCCACCCCTCCAACCACAATAAGAATATAATCCCCCGGTCCTCACCTGCCACCCACTAATCGCCATTAACCTCTGCTATGTCCGCTACCTACAGTCAGACCCCACCACCAGGGATATATCTCCCTCCCCAGCCCTTTCTATCTTCCGCAGAGATCATGGGATCTTTGGTGCTGATGTGCTGCCCCACGGATACCTCAGTCACTCACCCTGCCAAATGGCCGAGTGAGATTATCACTAGATGGATAACCCAGACACCCAGAAAACGTTCTGTGGCCAGGGGTTTGGATCCCGTCACGGCAGACAATGGAATGTGAATTCAATAAAAATTTGGAATTAAGAATCTATTAAAGATCATGAGTCCATTGCTGATTATTACGAAAACAAATCTCATCAGATTCGCTAATATCCTTCAGGGAAGGAATCTGCCATCCTTACCTGGTCTGGCCTACATATGACTCCAGACCCACAGCAATGTGGTTGACTCTTTCCTGCCCTTTGAGCCCAGCCAGTGACACCCTCATCCTGTGAATGAATAACAAAGAAGGTCAAGTCTTGTACACAACCATACTATTCTTACAGAGAAGTGATCTCTTAGTGAATTTGCTTCTCAACTCCCTGCTGACTATTGGGGAGTGGGGGGGGGGGGGGGGTCAATAGTACCATCCCAATAAGGAGATCATCCCTGTCTTATTTCTCAGTTCCCCCTGTATAACCTGCCTGGATGTACTCCCAGGAATACCCTCTTGAAGCCCAGCTGTAATGTTATCCCTAATCAAAAATACCACTCTGTTTACCCCTTTCTATCTTTGCTATAGCATCTATACACTGGAACATTAAGCTGCTAGTCCTATCCATCATTAAGTCATGCCTCTGTAATTGCTATAATATCCCAGTGCCATGTTCAAAACTATGCCCTGAGCTCATCTGCCTGACCTATTGGGCAGGTGAAATAAATGCAGTGTAACTGCTCTGTCCTACCTCGTTCTCTGCCATGCCTTTGCCTGCCTTGACTGTTTGACGTCTGAACTGTCCCAGCCTCAGACCTAGCTCTTTCCTCACTTTCTCTTTCGGTTTACCCACATTCCTTCACTGTTTAATGCCTCCTGAATAGCACTAGCAACTCTTCCTTTCCAGTGCAGGTACAATCCATCCTTCTGATGGAGGTCAATTCTACCCCACAAGAGATTCCAATGATCCAACAATGTGAACTCTTCTATTCCGATGTCATTGACACCAATAAACAACAGCCTCCCCTCAAAATGGTTATTCTCCCCTTTAAGAATATTCTGCTCCCTCTCTGAGACATTCTTATCCAAAAATACACATTCGAATAATAAACCTTACACACATCAGGTCATCATAAAAGGATTACATGACACATTGAAGGTTTGGGGAGACCTTTTGAGAGAATGCGATGATTCAAAGGAGAATTTTTAAGCAGCAAATGGGATTGATCTATAACGCAATACTCACACACACAATGCGAATGTACTGAGTAATTCAATCAGAGTTTGGCAGAACATTTACTGAGATTCCCATCTGAATGTCCACCTATAATATCCTGTAATACAAGTTTATAAAATCTGTCAATCTCAGTTCAAGTTAGAAACTCACACCATCCCCTCCTTGTGGCCCAGGATGACTGTACATATTACCCTTGAGGACAACAGCAGTCAACTCAGGGGGAAATCTGTGGGTTTCTAGGAGATTCCAACTGGAGATCTCATGTGACTGAACACAGCAGTTCTTTGACACATTGGAGAAAATGATCCAAGCGTCAATGAGATATGGGGAACAAGAATTACTTTCTTTTCTTTCATTCCGTGCTGCCGCTCTGCCTCATCAATAAGACATGGGTGTGAAAGGCTAATGCCTAACGATGGGCAAGTTGTCTCCATCCTGACCAATGGGTATGAGGATCCTCGCAATCACTCCAAAGCGTATCCCTAAAAAGATAGCAACTCTGCCTGCTTCCCACTGCCCAGTGCTCTAAGTAAATGTTTGGAAGAATGGGAAGGGGGGGATATCTCCTAGAAAAGGCATAACTGTAAAGGTCTAAAAGGATTATGAAAAGAGAGAGATGCACAGGAGAAGGGGGCAACAAGTTGCCAGATGGGGTGTAACTTAGGAAAATGGGAAGTTGCTCATTTTGGAGGAGATAATAAAAGAACAAAGTACTATTTAAATGGTGGAAACTGTAGAAAACTGCACTACAACGGGAAAAGTGGTAATTGTTCAGGAAACACAGAAAGCTACCACACAGTTATAACAGGGAATCAGGAAGGGGAATGGAATGTTTTGTTTCAAAGGTTTTTAGTATTAGAGTTTGGAATATATACCTGAGAGTAACGTGTGGGAGTGCTGGTGTGACCACCATATCTGCAGTAATGAGAGGAGTTTTGGTCCCTTGAGATAAGGAAATGTGTCACTTTATTGGAGGCATTTCAGGGAAGATTCAATGAGATGATCCCTGGTTTGGAGGGATTATCTTTTAAATAAAGGCTGAAAAGGTTGGGACACTACTCACTGGATTTTGGAGTAAGAGAGGTAATCTCATTGAGACAGATGGGATTCTTAAGGGGTTTGACAGGATAAATACTGAGAGGATGTGTCTGAGGGTAAATACTGAGAGGGGAGTCTGAAACCAGATTCTGAGTCACGGAATCAAGGGTTCTGTTTTGGATTCATCAAGATAAGGCAACACAGACACGGGTAAGGGGTTTCAGTAGCAATGGAGCTGGGGTGAGGTGGAGAAATGCAACTTTGAAGAGATTGGGATCGTGTGGATGTCTGATCAGAAGGTCACCTTGGGGTCAGATGTAACAGCAATATTGTGACGAGTGTTGTTCTGCCTCAGAGAGTTCCCAGTGGGAGGGAGGGGCTCAGCAGAAAGGTAAAGGTAAGGCAATGGGTTTAACCGTGACAATGTTTCATTGGAGGAAATTGCAGCTAATCGAGTAGTGGGAATGTGATAAGCAGTTTGATAACTGAGTAACAGTGGAGTAATGGAGAGGGATGATGGGGAGGGAGAGCTGGGCATCGTCAGTGAACATGTGAAACCTAACAGTGTTTTTGGATGATATCACCTCCTGGCACTATGTACGTGAGATAGAGGAGAGACCAAGGATAGATCGTTGAGGGACACCAAATGTAAGTAATACAGAAAGGAAAGGGAGAGTGGAGATGGAACAGGATTTTCCAACAACGGTGAGGTCAAATATTAGTTTTTCACAGAATGGGAGAGAAGGGCACAACCAAAGAAAGACCAATAGACAGAACAAGGAACAATATCTATGAATTGGCGAGGGGGGTGATGAGGCGGCAGCGGAGGACAGAGAGTTGGAAAGTGAGTTTAGCGAGATTAGGGTAAAGGGTCAAGATGAGCTCTGATAAGGCTTGACAAGAGACTGGAGAAAGATGTAGGTTTGGGACGAAAACCAGGAACACCACGTGAGGCAGTTTGGCTCAGTGGGCTCGCGAGAGGGTGAGAAGCAGCAGATCGGATTATCTCAGTCTTAGTGTCAGAGAAACTCCGTGTGCTCTTCACTCGTTGTTAGAGGAGAGGATGGAGGAGACAAGATGATGGACAGTGTTTTACAAAGAAACAAAACCAGGGTTAGTGATATTTAAAATGACTGATGTATTCAGCTTTTATCCAGAATATTAAAACAAATGACTGAAGTCCTGGTTCGAATCCCGTCTTGGCAGATGGTGGAATCTGAATTCAAGAAAAAAAAAGTGTTCGGAATCTCCTGATCTCCATGGAACCATTGTCAATGGCGAAACAAATCCTGCCAACCTGACAGCGGCTCAGCCAGCTACTCACTGTACTAATCACTGCAAAGTCTCAACACAGGAATGAAACTAGATGGACCAGTTGGCACCTAACAAGGCACCAGAAATTACAACCACAGAATCAGCCCTCTCAATGGTGCAACGTCCTCCTCACTAACATATGGTTTTTGGTGCCAAAATGTGGAGAGCTGTCTCACAGACTAGTCAAGGAACAGCCTGACATAGTCATACTCATGGAATCATCCCTTACAGACAATGACCGGACACCACCATCACCATCCCTAGATATCGAGAGTGTGGTGCTGGAAAAGCACAACAGGTCAGGCAGCATCCGAGGAGCAGGAGAATTGGCGTTTCGAGCCTAAGCCCTTCATCACCCTGACCTGCTGTGCTTTTCCAGCACCAGACTCTTGACTCTGATCTCCAGCATCTGCAGTCTTCACTTTCTCCTGAAATCTCTGGATATGTCCTGTCCCACCAGCAGGACAGACCAGGCAGAGGTGGTGGCACAGTGGTGTACAGACTGGGAGGATTTGCCCTGGGAGTACACAGCATTGGCTCCGGAGACCAGGAAGTCTCATGGCTCCTGCCGATTACCACGTACCGTCCTCCCTTGGCTGATGGATCAGTTCTCCTTCATGTTGAACAACATTTGGAGGAAGCACTCAGGCAATAAAATGGTGTCGAACGTACTCTGGGTACAGGATTTCAATGTCCATAATCAAGACGAGCTCTGCAACAGAATTACTGACTGAGCTGGTCAGGTCCTAAAGGATATAGCTGCTCAACTGAGTCTGCAGCGGGTGGTGAGGGAACCAACAAGAGTGTAAAACATCCTTGATCTCATTGTTATGAATTGACCAGCTGCAGATACATCTGGCCATGACAGTATCAGTACGAGCGACCATCACACATTCCTTTTGGAGACAAAGTCTTGCCTTAAAGTTGAGAAAAACCTCCATTGTGTTGAGTGACACTATCACCGTTCTAAATGGGACAGACTTCGAAGAGATGTAGGATCTCAAACTGGGTATCTATGAGGGTCTGTGGGACATCAACAGCAGCAGAACTGTACTCCAGCACAATCTGTAATCTCATGGGTTTGTAAATCCTGCTCTCACCCATCACAATGGACAGGAAAGGAGGGCATGCCATGAGCAGCACCAGGCAGACTTAAAAATGAAGTGCCAACCTGGTGAAGCTATCAAACAGAACTACCTGCATATCAAACAGCATCAGCAGCAAGCAACAGAGCTAAGTGATCCTACATCCAATGGAACATATCGGAACTCTGCAGTTCTGCCACACCCAGTTGTGAACAGTGATGGACAATTAAACAACTCACAGGAGGAAGCATCACATATATCCCCACCCTTACTGATGGAGGGGCCTCACACATCCATGCACCAGATAAGATGACAGCATTTGCAGCAATCTGCAGCCAGAAGTGCAAAGTGGGATGATCCATCTTAGCCTTCTCCAGTGGTTTCTAACATCACAGATGAGAATTTTAAGCCAGTTCGATTAAGTTTGAATAACATCAAGAAATTGTTAAGTAGTGCAAAGGCTACGGGCCCTGCCAATATTCTGGCAATAATACTGATGGCTTGTGCTCCAGAACTCGCCACCCACCAAGCCACATACTGCTCCAGCACTGGCATCTACCGACAATGTGGAACATTGCCCAGGGATGTTCAACACAAAAGCACAGGGCAATCCAACCCAGCCAATTTCCCTCTATCAGTCCACACTCGATCAGCAGTAAAGTGATGGAAGATGTCATCAACAGGGCTACCAAGCAGCAGCTGCTCAGCAACAGCCAGCTGAGTGACACTCATTTTAGGCTCCACCAGGGCCACTCAGCTCCCGATTGTGTTACCGCCCTGATTCACAATCTGGCAACCAGCTGTATCCCAGAGGTGAGGTGAGTGTGATAACTCAGGCCCACTCCAAGACCACTATTTCTAGCTGATTCCACCCTTGTCTCAGCTCATATACTTTCATCCACCTTGTGTTATCTCCAGACTTCATTTTCAAAACACACTCAGGCCCAGCTTCCCACATTCAACCTCCCTGTCATCTCAAGAAAGTCTAAATCTCTGCTTGTTGATTCATCGAAAGGCTCCTAATTATAATCAACAGCATACAGCCATAGAGATGTACAGCAAGGAAACAGAGCCTTCGGTCCAACCCGTCCATGCCGACCAGATACCCCAACCCAATCTAGTCTCACCTGCCAGCACCTGGCCAATATCGTCAATTTAGAATTCTCACACTTGATTTAATTCCTGGCTGTGATCATCCCTCGCTCCCTGCACCACACACATTTTGACACCTCGACAACCCATTTTCTTCAAGACTCCCAACCATTTGTTAATTCATTACTTCACCTGTGTGGATGTTTCTACAGTTGCTGAAGCAGCATAGTCTGAAATTCACAGCCAAAACCTCACAGGTCTGCTTTCCACCTTTAAGACATCCCTCAAAACCTGTTTTTTGGCAATGTTTTTGGTCACCTGACCTAATATCTCCATCTCTGGTCTTATGACTAAAGTTCTCAATAGTACTTTTGTGAAATTATTAGCATGATAATAAAAATACAAACTATTGCTGATTTAGACATTATTTTCAAATCATCACTGTTGCTGAATGAATAATCTATAATGCCACTTACCCAACCACATTGTAGGAACACCTTCAGCACACAAACTGCAGCTGTACAAGAAAGTCAAACATCACCCTCTCCACAAGCAACAGGGCTTTGGCATTAATCACTGCTATCTGTGGAAGGAGAAACACAGTTGATGTTTCAGGGAATGCAAAATGGGTTACAGTGAATGAAAATGGTGCAGAATTTGATAGTCAGAAATGGAAGAAAAATACACTTGCTTGTTCGAAAAAAGAATTGTTGACTGTCAAAAATATTCAAGATAAAAGTAATCTGATAATAGAGCAGCACATGGTCAGGGGCTGGGCCGCAGTGAAAAACTCATTTACAAAGGGTCTATAAAAGTCATAATACAGTAGAAAACAACCCAAAATTACACCCATGGTTCGAGACTGAGGAAGCTAGATATTGACAAAGTGGTGATGAGGGAGCCCAGAGGTGAATCAGAGCAGTATGGGCTGCTATGATCCCAATGACTCTATACCAGAGAAAGGCTGCACATGCGCCTGGCTGCACCTTGCCCCCTACAAAGATGGCGGCTCCGCACGTGTACAGTGAAGCGTTGCCCCAAATAAAGATGGCGGCGCTCACTCAGGCCTGCAGCTGCGCTGAGGCAATTCCCCGTTTACTGCAAAAAAGGAATTGGGACGTTCAAATTTGTGTTTTCCGACGTGCACAATTTGTTTGTAGAGCCTCTCCGCTCGTAGCAACACAGTTTTTCTCCGGTTTCCCTGTTTATTTCTTTCCTTACCGTATCCTTTCTCTCCATAACTTCCCGAACATTCATTACAGCGACTCTGCGCCGCGCGCGAGGGTGATCACATGGTTTAGTTTAGCTCCGCCCTTCATTCACTTTGATTGGTTGGAGGACCAACATCCCGCTCGGTCATCCAGTCCCGCCCACCGTCCTTTCATTGGTCCGGTGCTGACATCAATCACCCGGGGGTCGCCTTGTTGACTCGAGCATGCGCAGTGTGTCCTGCTTTAGCTGATATGTTGGGTAATGTGATGGGAAAGTTTACTGAGGGTAAGAATTCCCTTTGTATGAGCTCTGCAGTAGATTTCCTTTATTCATGGAGGGAATTGCCTTCCTACTCATGACTGTATAGCTGTGATTGATCAATCAGTGCCATCTGAAATCAGTACATAAACTGCCCATTTTCACAACATCTGAGATCTTTAGCACATTGTATCACGTTCTTCTTTGGAAACAAAAAAAAAACATGAAACAGAGCCTCCAGGAATCGGAGCAGGAGGAGGGCATTCATTCCCTCCAGCTTGTTCCCCCATTCTATCAGATCATGGCTTGGCCAACCCAGACCTCAACACCTCTTTTATGCTTGACCCACATAGCCCTCAACTGCTTAATATTTCAAAAATCTATCTGCCCTCTTTTAAAATAATTTGAGATAGAATCATAGATTCCCTACTGTGTAGAAACAGGCCCTTCAGCCCAACAAGCCAGAATAACCCTCTGAAGAGTAACCCAACCATTCCCCTCCCACATTTAACTTTCACAATTGTTTGGGCGAGAAAATTCTAGCCATTCACTGAGAGAAAAAAATCTTTATTTTTTCTAAAATGAATGTTCCCTTATGTAATGTCCCCTGGTTTGAGACTTCACTAGTGCTAGATCTAGTCAACATCTACCCTTTCAAGCTCCTCAGAATCTTGTTTCCGTAAGATCACCCCTGCTTATCTATTCTTGATAGGTCAACCCTTTCGTCCTCGAAGCAGTTAAGTGAATCTTTTTTGAATGGTCTCCGATGTGGTTTATCCTTTATTAAATATGGGAGCTAACATTATATACAGTACTCCAAGTGAGGACTCAGCAACAGCCAGTGTGGTTAACCAATCCTCAGTCCATGCTAATACATTACCCCGATACCATGAGCTCCTAAATTGTGCAATTAACTTTTATGTAGCACCTTATCATTTGCATTTTTAAAATCCAAACACAGAACGTAATTGGATTACCCTTTATCAGCCCTGCCTGTTATCTCCTCAATGAACAGTCGCAAATTTGTCAAATATAGTTTCTCTTTCACAAACCCCAGTCTATCATGTTTTAATGATAAGCTTTTCTAAATGTCCTGCAATTTCTTACTTTAATATTCGACTCTGTAGGTTCTTTCAGTAGATTTGCTAAGTATGATTCCCCTCTCTTAAATCCATGCGGACTCTGTCCAATCCTGTCACTGTTCAGTAAGAAACTTGATTGTACTCCAATATAGTTAGTAAATGTATCTGTATTTATTTTTAAAAAATAGATTACTTATAAATGCTGGACCCATGCAATAATCAATGAATTTGTGACTCTGAATTTGGGTTATAATGTTTTTTTTCTGTTAATTCCTTTTCATACTGTGTTATGCAGACAGCACCGAATGATTACTCTTAATTGTGAGTAACTTTGAAAATAATATATTTTAAAAATGACGTCCCAAAATGCTGCCTCATTATTGTGCAAGGAGGATTTTGCATTCAATAATTTGCAGATAAAATTGAACAGCTTTTTGCTGCAATTTGGCCAGACTGAAGATTACACCAAAGTGGCAACTCTGCTCTGAAATTCTTACTTGACACTGCCCAAGGCGATACTGATGGGACTTTACTTTGCCATTCTTGTTCACCAGCTTTATTTCCAGGTTTAATCCTATAATCATTCCAGAGCTTGTAATTTTAGACAACTTCTCTTTTAGGTACATATGTAAATATCATACTGAAATGTTGCACTGAATGGTACCAAATCTGAAATTTGTCTCTAATATGATAGTAACATGTTCTGACCCTTCTACGTATGTATTGGCATAAGTCTATGCCAGTTATTTTTCTGAAGCCTGTGTTTCCTGATGAAGGGCTTATGCCTGAAACATTAACTCTCCTGCTTCTCGGATGCTGCCTGACTTGCTGTGCTTTTCCAGCATGACACTTTTCCATACTGATGTCCAGCTTCTTTGGTCGTCACTTTCTTCTTTGAGTAGATTAAACCAAGAATATTTTTTGTTGATCAAAGTGCAATAGGAACCAATTCATGAAATTCAGATATCTCACATTTACCTTAACTATGTGAAGGCTAAGACATTACTAAATGATTGTCAGTAATTGAAACCGTGCTGACAAACTTGTGCAATATCAGTGCCTCACCTTTAGCGTGTTCCCAGGTATCGCGCAGCTGCAGTTTTTTGTTTTGCACTCAGCTATATGTTGTTCTCACTTGTTTCTTTGTGAAAGATTACAAAACTAACTTGAATGAATGATTTCTTTAACCAATGTTGGGAGACAAAAAAGTCAGTATTTCAAGTGCTGATAAAGAAAAATAAACTGATAATCAGTAGAAAGGGTTTAAGATGGATACGGAACAAATGCTGGCAAATAGGACTAGATTAATTTTGGATATCTGGTCAGCATGGGCAAGTTGGACTGAAGGGTCTGATTTTGTGTTGTACAACTGTGACTTCATTCTCTCAATTATTCAAGACGTTAAATACTTCGAGGAGAAAAGGAGAATTTATGCAGACAATGCACTTGAAATGATGATTGAGGTATATCAAACTCACATTGTTGCTGTGGTTCTGTTCGCCGAGCTGGAACCACAGCAACGAGCACCCGAGCTACAAATCTTCGCACAAACTTTGAACTCACATTGTTTCATGACCTTTTCCTCTGGGTTCTTCAATGAACAAACTTGTTTTGTTATCTGAATAACTATGTATCATGTGATTTGTTTTGCACAAAATATTTCGTTATGATCTAGTGAACTATTAAGAAGTGTTCATTTTTAGAATTTAGGCAGCTTGATTATTAAGCAAGAAAAGGTTAGCGTTTTACTTCCACTGAATCATTGCTCTATAAAAGGTAACAAGCTTTTTATCTTTTCTGGGCACTGAATATATGGAAGTCAATGCTGAAGGAAAAAATCCTCGTCAGTTATGTTGACACATATGTTGGAGTAATTGCTTCTGGTCACTCTTCAGGTTATAGAGGCTTGGAAAGAAATGAGTTGGCCAAAGTTAGCAACATCATTTGGATGGACTATGCTCATTGGGGAAACTTGCAGGATCTGTAGAAGGAACACGTGTTTCAGAGTGTATGCAATAAACCTGAACATTGTTATTTTTTTCACAGAGCTTGGGACCCGACTGGAGCAGCAATGAAGCTCGTATTGTTTTTTTTAAATTTCCGAGCTTGCCAAATTATTGTTGGTAAATGCAGGTGACTTTATCAAAGCACATTTCACACTCCCCAGCCAGGAATTTGATCCCAATTCTGTCAGTCCATCCATTCCTATGGATAACATGTATTTTAAATGTGAGCATTCCATTTAACTATTTGAATTGAATACTTCAGTGGTTAAGTCCTCTTGGATTCTTAATTTCAAATTACTCAAATGTGATTTTTTTTGTCCCCCCTGAATTTGCCAAGCACGAGGCAGTTCTGAAATATTCCAAATATTTACAATAGATGCATTCACACTATTAAAGGAAACCTGGCAGATTTAAATACCATTCGGGTAGTCACCAACAATGCATAAGCAACTTTTTAAATTGCTTACTGTACACCAACGCAAGCCAAGTACTACTGAAACCACAGATTGTCTCCCAAGGATTCCCAAATCTAAACGGTGCATTCCAGATATGCTCACTATCACCATCTGGGAGCAGTCTCCCAAAGTGCTCCCAGAATTTAGGAAGCACACACACTGCCTTCCAAAGCTAAATCTGCTGTCACAGGCTTCACTCTTATTGCATACAATGACATTTATTGTTCAGTTCTTTAACGTGACATGATTTTACAAACAATTTGTAGAAGTGAATGGAAAGTGTGATGTTTGTTTGACCTTTGGCTCCATGTATCAGGCCGAACTGAACCTTTAGTAAGATGTGGGATCTTTCCAACAAACTTTGTTTAAAAAAAGCAAAGATTATGCTCTGAGATTTAAATGTTCAATCAGGTTTAATAAAAATCCTTCCAAAAATTGAGTTTGACTTCAGTTCCTTTAAAGAGACATGCTATTGGCCTTCAATTTTGTGACATGTGATCATTCTTTGGTAAAGGTGGCTGTGTGTAACACTGCAGGATGTTGTGTTGAAGTGCCTCATTGGGTGGATGAGCTTTTTTACTGGTGTAACTCGGTTAATTTTCAGATGGAATGTTATTTTGAGTTAAATCTTGTTTTTAAACTGAGGTGTGCTTCAGAAACTCAAGTGTAGACACTATGCTCAGGTTTACAATGACTTTTCACTTTTGCAGATCAGTATTTTTCCAATCTGTTTTGTAAATAAAGTTCAATATAAAAAGCACAATGTTGGAGAACCGCAGGTCCAGCAGCATCTCTGAGGGGAATAAAAAATTGTAAGTTCAAAGTCTCATGACCTTTTGTCCTTTCAGATGAAGAGTCAGTGAAGTTGAAATGTAACATTTTTTCTCTTCACCGATGCCCTCAGAACTGCTAAGTTTCTCCAGCACTTTGTTTCTGGGGTTTAGATCTCCAGCACCTGCAGTTTATTGTTTTGTTATCGATCCTATGATTTGACTTGGGGAGCGAGAGGGGGCAACTGTGATCAACTAGAATAAAACTCCCCAACCATGAAAAAAAACACAGTTCTTTATACTTTGCAAAACACGACTGTAAATAAGAAATGCAATTAAGCTAAGTGCAAGATGGCATACCACCTGTCTTGTCTCAAACTTGCTACTCACCTTTGAGGACTAATCTGTCAGAATTGTATTTGCTCGCTTCCTTTGAGATCACAGTCCACAAATGTCCCAGTTCCAGTTCCTGGGCCGGGCCCAGTTCCTACATTGCAGTGGGGTGGGGAGCTTTGTGTCAGCCTGAAGTTTTTGTTAAGAGCAACATTGCAGGTTGAAGTTGACGGTTTTGACTAATATTGTGTCATCAAACTTGGAGGAAATCCTTCCGAATGTATTGATTAACTGGACTGAGCCTGTTTATATGCAGCCCTGTTAGTAGTGTTGTAATGTTCTAAGAATCACACAACACCAGGTTATAGTCCACCAGGTGTAATTATAAGTACACTAGCTTTCGGAGCGCCGCTCCTTCATCAGGTGATTGTGGAGGCACAGTTCTATGGCACAGAATTTATAGCAAAAATTTATAGTGTGATGTAAGTGAAATTTTCCATTGAAAAATACCTTGATTGCCTGTTGAGTCTTTCATCTGTTTGAATACCATGATAGTTTCATTTCTTTCATGTGTAAATCACAAAACCTTATTTTAAAAGTTGCATTCCTGACAACACTCAACACTCCCACCAAATCACTCATTGTATTAATCACTGCACAGTCTCAACAAAGGAATGAAACTTGATGGACCACATTACATCTACCAATGCACTGGAAAATACAACAACGCAATCAGCCCTCTTGACCCTGCAACGTCCGCCTCACTGTGGGCCAATAACACCAGCAGAACTGTACTCCAGCCCAATCTGAAATCTCATGGCCTGGTATAACCCCCACTCAACCATTAACATCAAGCCAGGGGATCAACCCTAGTTCAATGGAGAGTTCCACAGAGCATGCCAGGAGCAATACCAGGCATACATAAAAATGTGGTGCTAACCTGGTGAAGCTACCCAACCTGCACGCCAAACAGCGCAAGCAACACCAAATAGAACTATTGTAGGGGGTAGTGTAATTTTTAAACGGTTAGCTGCATTTTAGTCTTTTCTACCTTATAGTAAACACAAGCAGACACTCGAAACTGTTGCCGGACCTCCCCCATGTTTTTATGAATGAAACAATTGTAACAGCTTTCCTCGATAGTTGAGAGACCGCCCTTAACCACAGTTGTACAACACCATCCATATAAGGAAAGAACGGGGAACTCGAACACTGATTGACCAAGTGAGTAACAAAATAATCGCAGGCACCAGAACCCAAATAAGGAAAACAGTGGGGAACCCTAGCACTCGTTGGTCAAGACAGCAGTAGGAGACCCAGCCCACATTTACGTGTATATAATGTGTGGAGATAATTATTCATGTGTGTACCCACGAGGCACCGCACCCGACTTTGCAAAGTTGAATGAAAAGTTTTGGACAGACTCCTCCGTGTCTTTGTTCCTGGGAAGGGAAATAAAAGTGCCGGAGATGGGGCCGGACAGCCGCTTATCTCGCACAATTGGGGGTTCGTCCGGGATGAAATAATTATTGTCGGGGGGGCAGTCTCTTCGGCTCACGGATCAAGCCTGATCACAACAAAGACGCGTCTAGTATATATTTATACTTCTCACTGATCAGCTTGGTCCGTCGGCCGTCGGCCAAGAGAGGATGTGACCCGGCTTATTTAAAAATAATTTTGAATCCTGGAAAAGGAACACACGGACGAGTGTTGGGACGACCGGTTAGTGACTATACACGGGGGTACACACATTTAAAAAGGCCAGACAACTCCGTGCACGGATCAAGGTAAGAGAGTTTCTTTTGTTCTTCCTTGTTGGCCGCGTGGTTTTGACGGTCATCTGTGAAAACGCTTTGGGCGTTTAAGACCAGGACTGAAGATAAACCACGGGAAATTGTGGTTTGACGGTCATCTGTGAAAACGCTTTGGGCGTTTAAGACCAGGACCGAAGATAGACCATGGGAAATCAGACTTCTATATTTACTAAGGAGAAGTCAGGGAAGACTGCAAATGGGAAAGAAATACCCCCCGATAGTCCATTAGGTCGAAGTTAAGTCTATGGACGGACAGTAGTAGAACGAAGGACTTAAAGAAAGAGACCATGATAAAATATTGTTGTTTTATATGGACCAAGGAACCTATCCGCGCCCCCTCGGTAGTTTGGCCCGAGTATGGGTCTGATGAAGACTGGGTGTGTCAAATCCTACATGTATATGTTAACAGAAAACAACCGTTTAACCCAGAAGAGAGCAAATACGCCGCCGCCTGGTTGGCGGGCGACGGCGAGAGTCCCACGCGTCTCTATCCTCTGATTCCCCAAACAGACCCGAGGAAGCCCCAGAAGTCTTGGGACATCCTCACCGACGGTTTGTCACCGTCTGCCCCGCCCCCGTATATACCACCCGCGCACGACCAGGCGCACGACCAGGAGCACGACCAGGCGTCCAGCGCGGACCTCCCTCCTGCGACGGATAAATCCGATCCCCAGCAGGCTACGACCAGTGAGGCAGGGACTGCTGGGGGGGGGGGGCACAGGAGGGGGCGCAGAACCCACCCCAGGCACGAGGAAATCAGTCCGACTCGAGATGCGGTAAGGCCGAGAAGAGGAATTGAGAGCTGGGAGGAGTGACAATATTGAACAGCTGAACCCCTTACGAGAGGTGCCGTTTGGGAACGAACGGACTGGGTTCGTAGTACAACCTTTAAATTCTGGGGATATCCAGCAACTCCGTAACGAACTACCCCGTCTACTGGAGACCCCATCAGTGTGGGAATACAACTGGACCAATTTCTGGGGCCCAGTATATACACATGGGCTGAACTGCAGGCCATGGTGAGAATACTATTTAATTACGATGAAATTGTTATGATCCGGAATAGTGCAATGGCCATTTGGGATAGGGAGCATCAGGACGGCCCTCAGCGTGGAGAGCAGAAGTACCCCTTAGAGGACCCACGGTGGGATCATAACGACGCGGGGGGACGGGCAAATATGACAGATTTCAGAACGCCTTATAATCAGGGGGATCCAAACCTGCGTGCCCAAACAGCGGAATTTAGCGAAAGCATTCAAAGTTAGACAGAAAAAGGATGAATCCCCGAGTGAGTTTTTAGACCGTTTGCGGGAGTCCATGCGAAAGTATTCAGGTTTAGATCCCGATGGAGAAATAGGCAAGGGCATGCTTAAGGTGCACTTTGTGACTAAGTCATGGCCTGACATTCAGAAGAAATTACAGAAAGTGGAGGATTGGGCTGAAAAAGATGTTGCAGAATTATTACGGGAAGCATAGAAGGTGTACGTTCAGAGGGATGTAGTAAGGGAGAAACAGAAGACATAAATGATGGTGGCAGCCGTACGGGAAGCATGTAAGTCCACTGGAATGGGGGAGGGAGGTTATGGGGTGTGTTAGAAACGAACATCGCCTCTCAATAATCGCTCTAGACAAATTCAGGAAAACAAAGTTTTATTAGCAAGTCTGCAGAGTTGGGCACCCTTCTGAGAAAAAGGCGCCCCGAGGCTAACAATGTTTCTGATTAAATACAGGACAAGTCCCTCCCCTCTATAGCTCTAAAGAGTCACGAGGTTCACATTCTAAACAGTCAGTATTTTTCCATCCCTTATCACAAAGTCTGCAGCAGACGTTTCCCGAGTTGTTTTTCTACCCTGTAGTCTTATCAGTCAATGACTTGTTTTTCTACTCTGTCTATGTGAGTGGTCTTATCAATCCGTAGCAGCAGATGTCTCGTCCTTTATTATAGAGAAGCATGTTTTACCCTACCCCTATGGCTCTATTCCCCTTAGACTTTGGGGTCATGCACATCTCAATTGTTTGTACCGAAATCGTCTCTCACAATTCCACCCTTTTTTTTTTAAGGTGTGCATGACAAAGATAAGCCTCCTCCCATCAAGGGCCCGGGAAATCCTTGGTCTTTCGCAGCAACAGCACCTTAAGTTCCTGCGTTCCATGTTGGGGTACCGCCACTGCCTGGAGTTGGGAAATATTTTTCTGGATTAAAGACAGGAGGTCAGGCAGGGTAAGATGAGTAGAAGCATTACGCCCCCCCAGCCACCAGTAACGCCGTGCGCCACCAACTACCACCTAGGAGACCATCCCACCATCCGATGCCACCAAGAGGACGCCAGGATTGTACCGGCACATGGGCCAATTTCCGAATTTTATTGGAAATCTTCAAAACCGCTTTACCATTATCGTCAATTTTCAGACAGCAGTTAGTCAGGTTAAACTTCCAGCACACGCCCCCTTCCGAGGCCAACAGATAATCCAAGGCAAGCCGGTTTTGGTATATAGCAGCCCTCATCTGATTCTGCTGCTTAGCCAGCAACTCCAGGGCCAGGGCGGTCTGATTAGTAATAACCTCTACGACTGCTTGGAGCCTGATAATTCGATTTAACATATAGATAGGAGTACGGTATCCCCATGATCCGTCCTGTGCCCATGTAGCAGGTCCGTCGTATTCAATAATACGGGCCGGTGGCCACTCATCGCCCCAATCACCGACTTGGATATCCCTTGGCGACCTACGCAGGGAGTCAAAGAGTTTGACTCCCAAATCATCGCCTTCCTCCCGGGGTAATAGGAAGAATTCAGGTCGTATTAGACCCAGGAAGCATACTCCAGCCCATCCCATGGGCAGTTTGGAATATGCCTGATTACCGCATATCCAAAATAGGCCATCTGGAGCAGGCCCTCCCAGCCTCAAACGTCATCCCACAGCTCCTTTACCCCAGGGACGCCCTCATAAGGACCAGGACCACTGCAATTCCAGTATTCGGATTCTTGGCCCCGTGCCATCAGAAGGGTCAGCACTTAGCTCGTAAGAGGAGGAGTCAGTACGTAACCGAACGCAATTTTGATGATCTCGGTTTGCAATGTACCAAGCAATATTCTCAGGCCACCATACTTGTGTGGTGGCATTCAATACACTCTGACAGGGACTAATTCCTACCTCCACGGTCCCCTTGCCTTCAACACATAACTGGCCCTCAGGGCTATTTGTCAGTCTCCACCCCTGGCTTTTCCTTTCGTTGACATGTGTCCAATTGTATTGAAGCAATTCCCATATGTCTAAGCTTTGACCAGACCACGGCCATTGTTCTGACATATGTGGCCCCCCACAAACCCAGCAATTGCTAACATTTAAAACAGTGGCAATCCTAGAGGTGAGATCAATAAACAGGTTTTGTGTTACATCAGGGAGCTCAATCTGCTCTTCTACCTCTTTATATATAGATGGCACTTTAGAGACAACGACCGTTCTCTGACGGTCGTGCTCTTTCTCTAACTCCCGTTCAGTGTTCTGAACTCTGGTCTCGTTGACTCTGTCAACCTGCTCTCTGAGCAACACGGAGGGTAGGCCCCACTGCCCATCTTTGTTAACACACACCCAGCGGTCATTTTTAGGGCATCCACGGACTTTGCCACCGTACCCTTTATTATACACTTGATAATAGGGTTTTCCACCCTCCCAACATTCTTGCCGTGCATTCACATCGTAACACCGATCGTTCACATGGGAGTGAGACACAAATGATCCCGAGTAGATCTGACTCCCAAGTCTCACCGTAGTCCGACATTTGTCACATCTCCCCTTGCCCTCCCCCACATACAGGAGTAAACCGATCAATATCCCCACCAATACAGTCCAGGTAGAGTTCATTGTCGCTGTCTTTTCAGCTTTACCACCAATGGCTTGTCCCCTGGCCCGCATGTCCAAGTGCTCTCTCCTTCTGGCGGAACAGGCCCCTTTATCCTCGATGCGTGGGCCCACCCTTTTTCTTTCGTCCGAACAGCGGCTTCAGTTGTGAACAGGACCAGGAACGGTCCTTCCCACTGCGGCTGGAGCTTTTCGGCCCTCCAGGTCTTTACAAGTACCCAATCTCCGGGCTCCACCTTATGCAAGAGGAAGTCGAGCGGCGGAGTCTGAGCCAGGAGACCCTTCCTCCAGAGTTCTGCAAAAGAACGGGATAAGGCCAGTAAATAGTCTCTGACAAATACATCTCCCCCTTATAGAATGGGACACCCATCAACCTTACTCCAATATGGTAATCCGAACAGCATCTCATAGGGGGAGACCCCGATATCCCGGCGAGGCGCTGTACGTATCTTCAATAGGGCAATGGGAAGGCACTTTGGCCATGGTAACTTAGTTTCTAACATCAGCTCAGTCAATTGGGTCTTGAGCGTGCCATTCAATCTCTCAACTCGACCCGAGCTTTGGGGATGCCAGGGTGCATGGAATTTCCATTGGATACCCAGGGCAGTACAGATCAAATGGTGTAGCCTAGAAACAAAATGTGTCCCGCAGTCTGAGTCTATAGATTCCATCAAGCCATATCTCGGGATTATGTTCTCTAACAATAGACGGGCCACGGTTGGTGCATCGGCTTTGGGTGCACCCAGTGGGTGAAATGGTCTACTATTACTAGCAGATACTTCCATCTCTGTACTGGGGGTAAGTCTGTAAAGTCTATTTGGATCCTCTGGAATGGCCTAATTGCGAGAGGCTGACCACCAGCTGGCATAGAACGCATGGCTTTCTTGTTAATTCGCTGGCAAGTGGGTCATCCGACTATTTCTTGTTGGGCTAACGTGTATATCCCCCTACATACATAGTCTCTCAGGATCGTGTCACACATGGCTTGAGCGTGCCATTCAATCTCTCAACTCGACCCGAGCTTTGGGGATGCCAGGGTGCATGGAATTTCCATTGGATACCCAGGGCAGTACAGATCAAATGGTGTAGCCTAGAAACAAAATGTGTCCCGCAGTCTGAGTCTATAGATTCCATCAAGCCATATCTCGGGATTATGTTCTCTAACAATAGACGGGCCACGGTTGGTGCATCGGCTTTGGGTGCACCCAGTGGGTGAAATGGTCTACTATTACTAGCAGATACTTCCATCTCTGTACTGGGGGTAAGTCTGTAAAGTCTATTTGGATCCTCTGGAATGGCCTAATTGCGAGAGGCTGACCACCAGCTGGCATAGAACGCATGGCTTTCTTGTTAATTCGCTGGCAAGTGGGTCATCCGACTATTTCTTGTTGGGCTAACGTGTATATCCCCCTACATACATAGTCTCTCAGGATCGTGTCACACATGGCTTGCACCCCCCCAGTGGGTCTGATGGTGTAATCGGTGCAGAATACTCCGGATGATCTGTTTGTTCAGTACTTGTCTCCCATCAGGACCCGTCCACTTCCCGTTAGTTTCTAGCCGGGCACCCAATTGATCCATTTTATCAATCTCCCCCTGGGTGAAGACGGGTTGTTTAGCGAGACCTTCCCTCAACGGTATCAATGTTAATAATTGGATGGGTTTTTCGACCGCTGCCCGCTTGGCTTCCTCATCTGCCAGCTGGTTTCCCACCGCTTCCAGTGTCGACCCCTTCTGGTGACCGGGTACATGGACTACTGCGAGTTCTGTAGGCAACGCCAGGGCTTCCAACGTTAGGCTGATCATTTGTTCGTGAGCTAATTCTTTTCCCCGGGAAGTTATCAATCCTCGCTCTTTCCAGATTTTCCCGAAAGTATGAACGATTCCGTATGCATACTTTGAGTCAGTATATATAGTCCCCACTTTCCCCTCCAACAACTTCAGGGCCCTTTGGAGGGCGTACAACTCACAGGATTGGGCTGACCACTTCCCGGGCAGTCGTCCGGACTCGATCGTCCGTTTCGTTGCGCCATCTACGACCGCATAGCCACTGTACCGTACCCGACTGATGCACCGGGAGGACCCGTCGATGTACAGTTCCTGTCCTTCACCCAGCGGGGCCTCTTGCAGGTCCTCTCGGCTTTTGGTCTGTAAGTCTACAAATTCCACACAATCATGCTCCTGTTCCCCATCTGCAGGACGTCCGTATAGAAACTGGGCAGTGTTGCAACTGAGATCTTTTGCAAAATTGAGATCGTCTCCGGTCATCAAAATCGTCTCATACTTCAGGATGCGAGAGTCTGTTAACCAGTGGTGAGCCTTTTGAGCCAGAATGTTACGAACCGAATGTGGGGAGTATACTGTGATTCTTCCTTCAAAGGTAAGTTTCCGGACCTCTTCTACTAATATTGCCGTAGCTGCCACTGCCTGGATACAGGTCGGCCATCCACGTGACACAGGGTCTAACATTTTTGACAAAAATGCAACCGGCTGACGTTTCCCTGCCCTCAGCTGGGTAAGCACACCTTGGGCAATTCCGCCGGCGCTATTAACATATAACTGGAACGGTTCCTTCAGGGTAGGTAAAGCCAATACCGGAGCTTGGATCAGTTTACTTTTAATAATATTAAATCGCTGCTCCTCCTCATCTGACCAGTTCAGTTTTTGTTCTTCTTGTCCCAGTGTGTCGTACAAAAACTTTACTAGAGTGGTGTAACTTTCAATCCATATCCGGCAATACCCTACTAGCCCTAGGAATTGTCTGATTTCCTTCTTCGTCCTGGATATTGGCATACCCGTAATCCCCGATATTCGTTCTGGCGTGATATGGCGATGCCCCTTACTGACCTGATGGCCCAGATATCTTACTTCTTGCTCCACAAACTGGAGTTTTGTCCTGGAGACGCGTAGGCCCTGTTTCCCCAGGAAGTTCAGCAGGGCAACGGTGTCTGCTCGTACCTCCTCTTCTCTCGGTCCTGAGAGTAAGAGATCATCGACATATTGGAGCAATTGATTCTCCGCATTACACCGAAATCCTCCTAAGATCTGCTCCAGTATTTGTCCAAACAAGTTGGGTGACTCCGTGAATCCCTGCGGCAAGACTGTCCATCTTAACTGTCGCTTTCGCCCTATGAAGGGATTCTCTCATTCAAATGCAAAAAGGTTCCGACTTTCTTCATCAAGGGGGCAACTCCAGAAGGCATCCTTCAGATCTATTACGCTGAACCATTCATGTTCGGGGGGAATTTTACTCATTAACGTGTAGGGATTGGGTACCACCGGGTATCTAGCCTGGACTACTTCATTCAACCCCCGCAAGTCTTGCACCAGCCTATACGTCCCATCCGGCTTTCTCACAGGGAGTATTGGAGTATTGAAGGGGGACATACATTCCTCCAGTAGTCCATCTGTGATTAATCTTTCTATCACAGGTTGCAACCCTTCCCGTCCTTCCATAGCAATCGAGTACTGTTTCCTTCTTACCTGGCCTTTTCCTGGTAACATGGTGATTTGGAGAGGTTTGATGTTTAGACCCCCTCTGTTCCCCTCTCGGTACCATACTCGCGGGTCTATTTGTTGATCATCTTCTTCGGTGAGGGCGAACAACCTTACCACTATTTCCCCGTTACTTGGTACCGTTCCGATCCCTAGTTTGACCTGCAAGTCTCTTCCTAACAAATTAAACCCCGCCGATGGCAGTAGAAGGAGGTCTCGTCTAGTAGTTCTGTTTTCATACCCAATTTCCACGTCCTCCACGACTGGGACTTGCAATGTCTTTCCTCCAATACCAGATACCCCCATAACTGTTCTTCCTGCTCGGGCGCCGGGGGGTATTCGGATTATACTTGATCTTTCGGCTCCCGAGTCCACCATAAAGTGATCTCCGACCCTTGGGGCCCTACTTCCAAGTTTACCAGGGGTTCCTGTCGATAGTCCTTTTGCCCCAAGGGTAGGAACCCCCGACCTCCCTAATCTTCCTCCATCAGGGCGTACGACCGCACTTCCCGCTTGTAGCGGGGGCACACTCGCTTAAAATGTCCCTGTTCATTACAGTAGTAACATCTGAGTATCCTCCTCGTTTCCCTGTCACGGCCTCGAGTTCCTCCACCCTTCCTTTGTTCCGGCCACGGTCCTCTTTTCCTCTGCTCTTGCCACGACTCTCCCCTTTCCTGTTCCTGCCACCGCTCTCCCTTTTCCCTCCTTCCAACTGTCACTTGTTGCACCGTCTGCATCATTATCTTTGTCGCCTTCTTTTGCTTCTCATCGTCCCTTCTCACAAACACCTTTTGCCCCTCCTGTAGTAGTTCACTCAGAGGTTTACTATCCCAATCATCCATTTTCTCTAACTTCTTTCGTATGTCCGGCCAGGCTTTTGATACAAACTCTACCCATATGAGTTGTTGCCCCACTTCTGTCTCAGGGTCCACCCCCGCGAAGTGCTGCAAGTTCTTCCTAATCCTGTCTAGGAAGTCTGTAGGGGTTTCCTCCGGGTTTTGATGATTCCCAAAGGCCTTGGTAAAATTGTGCCCCTTCGGGGCTGCCTGCCTTATTCCTTTTATCCAATATTCCCGCATGTGCCTCATGTTGCGCCGTCCTTCTTCCGTTTGCTTATCCCAACCCGGGGTCGGAAAGGGGAAATTTCTGCTCCCCTCCTGCTCCTCTCTCTCTCTCCCAGACCAACAGCGCAGCTTGTCGTATCATCTGTCGATCCTGGCTAGAGAACAATGTTCCCATGATGGAATACATCTCATCCCACGGGTAAGTATTCGGCCCCAGGAACTGATCTAATTGTTCAGCCAGGCCCATGGGGTCCTCCAGTAGGCCCTTCATCTCCCTCTTGTAATTCCGTACTTCAGTACTCGTTAAGGCGACGTTCACATATCCCGTCCCTCCTTCCGCGCCTCCCATGGGCACTTCCCGGAGTGGATTCATCCTTGCAATCGGGACAGAGTTTTGTCTGTGACTCTTCTCAGCTTGAGATCTAGTCTGTACTCCTGAGGCTCCTGGTGGTTCCTCCCCGTTTTCTTCCCCTTCCCCTGAATCGTCGCCACCCGAAGGATTATTTTGTGGGGCAGACGGGGTCACGTAGGGCGGCGGTAAGTGATCTAAAGGTTCCCATTCTTTCTGCCCTTTCGAGTCTTCATTAGTTACCCTCATTTTGCAAGATATTGCGACCGGTAGCCAACAAAGGGCGTAATCACTTTCCTCCCGAGTAACATTAGGTTTTGAATTGACATATAAAATTAGAGCTTGCCGAACCCAGTCTTCGTCAGTGCCGAATTTAGGCCACCACACTGAGTCTCCCTGAATAGGTTTCTGGGACCACGTCTGACAGTATTTCACCATCTTTTTTCTAGATTTTCCTTTTCGCCTACCCTGATCCCATTTATTTAACATGTTTCCTAACGGACAATCGTCAGGTATCCCGAGGTATTTTTCATTGTCTACGTTCAAGCCTACCTTTCCCTTATTCGCCTTGGATCCCTTATTTCCCATTGCCGAGGACTGTTTTCCGTATTATCCCGTGATAATCTATCACTATTTAACCAATTCCCGGACCATCAGTCCCGTGATCGCCCAGGTCCCTTTGCAGGCACCCCCGGTCTTTGGATTCCTGTGTCCTACGTCTCTGTGAAACAGATCACAGGCACCCCGTAGGTCCACGTTCCTCCGCAAACACGGTCTCTGCAAAATCTCTCACAGACGAGCCCCGGTCTCTAGATTCCTGAGTCCCACGTCTCTGTAGAAAAATCTACAGGCACTCCGCAGGTCCCCAGTCCTCCGGAAAGACGGTCCCCGCAAGTCTGTTCTTACCTGGGTTCGGTGCACCGAAATTACTCGATCGTTAACCGTCCCCACTGCCTCGGCCACACCCCTCCTTTGTTTTCCTGAGCCTTCCGGATATCACTCGCTCAAGCCGCGCGGGGCGACAAGCAACGAATCAGGGACTGCCGAACTCGGCAGGGTGCACCTTCTCCGATGTCCTTCCTCAGCCCCCCCCCCCCCCTCCCCCCCCCCGCGGCCGGATTGTTGATCAGACGAGCCCCCAAGTTTGTTAGAAACGAAAATCGCTTCTCAATCATCGCTCTGGACAAATTACGGAAAACAAAGTTCTATTAGCAAGTCTGCAGAGTTGGGCACCCTTCTGAGAAAAAGGCGCCCCGAGGCTAACAACGTTTCTCATTATATACAGCATAAGTCCTTCGCCTCTTTGGCTCTAAAGAGTCACGAGGTTCACATTCTAAACCGTCAGTATTTTTTTATTCTGCACCCTTATCACAAAGTCTGCAGCAGATGTCTGCCGAGTTGTTTTTCTACCCTGTAGTCATATCAGTCAAGGACTTATTCTTCTCTGTCAGAGTTAGTGGTCTTATCAATCAAGGACTTGTTTTTCTACTCTGTCAACGTGAGTGGTCTTATCAATCTGTAGCAAATGTCTTATCCTTTATTATAGAGAAGCCTGTTTTACCCCACCCCTATGGCTCTATTCCCCTTAGACTTTAGGGTCATGCACATCTCAATTGTTTACGAAAATCGCCTTCCACAGGATGTATCCGAGGATTCTCTGCGAATCGTGGGAGGAGATTGCAGAATGTTTGACTATAAGCTTTATTTCGTCAGTGTTTATGTCATTAGTGCTAGAAGACCCGAGTTGAGCAAATATTGTCCCCTTCTTCGCGAAGGGGAGTAGAGACAATGCTGGTAATTATAGAACAGTGATCCTTAGCTTTCTTGCAGCTAACTTTTTGGAACAGATTATGAGAGATAGGATTTATGATCATCGAAAAAGGAAGAAGTTGATTCGGGATAGTGAGTACGATTTTATGAATAGAAGGTTGTGCCTCACAAACCTTATTGAGGTCTTTGAGAAGGTATGCAAACAGGTGGATGAGAGTAAAGTGGTTGATGTGGTGGATATGGTTTTCAGTAAGGCACTGTCGGCTGTTGCATGAAATACAGAGTCATGGGATTGAGGATGGTTTAGCGGTTTGGATCAGAAATTGGCTCGCTGAAAGAAGACAGAGTGTGGCAGTTCATGGGAAATGATAATCCTGGAGTTCAGTAACTGATGGTGTACTGCAGGGTTCATTTTTGTGTCCGCTGTTGTTTGTCATTTTTATAAATGACCTGCATTAGGGCATGGAATGATGGATTCGTAAGTTTGCAGATGACATTAAGATCAACGATGTTGTCAATAGTGCCAATATCTGCTGACGGTTACAGAGGGGCATGGATAATCTGCAGAGCTGACCTCAGAAGTGGCAAATGGATTTTAATGTGGAAAAGTGTGAGATAATTTACTTTGGAAGGAGCAACAAGAATAAAGAGTTTTTGGCGAATTGTAATATTCTTGGAAGTGTAGATGTGCAGAGCGATCTCGGTGCCCATGTATATAAAACTCGGAAAGTTATCACCCACGTTGACAGGTTTGTTTGCAAGGAGCACGGTGTGTTAGTTTTTTCTTGGGAGATTGATTCAGTTTCAGAGCGAAATTATCACTTTGCAGCTCCAGAAATTAACTGGTGTGGCCGCACTCGTAGAGTTGCGTGCATTTCTGGTCGCCACATTATACGATGGATGTGAAAGCATTGGAAAGGTTGCGAGGGCATTTTCTAGGATGTTGCCTTCTATGGAGAGATGGTCTTACGAGGAAAGGTTGAGGGACTTGAGGCGGTTTTTGACAGCGACAAGAAGTTTGAGGGCTGAATTTAGAGAGACATAGAAGATTATCAGAGGTTGCCATAAGGTGGACAGTGAAGGCATTTTTCTTCAAATGGTAATTTTGGCACAAGAGCACATCGATGTAAATTGAAGGTGATAGATACCGAGGTAGGTTCCTTTATCAGTGAGTAGAAAGGGTGCTGAATGCCTTGTCTTCAACACTCGTAGACTCAACAACTTTCAGGGCAATTAAATGGTCATTGTATAAACTTGCGGATTATGATGGTAAAATACAAGTCAGATTAGTATCACAGGTCGGTGCAGCGTTAGGGCCAAAGTGAACTTTATTGCGGTGTAATATTCGGTCTTTGAAATGTTCTTCAGCTTGAAGTTGCAATCATCTCTGGTCACTATCTGTGAAACCAACACCTGGCGAGAACCGAATGTGCAACTTTGGCACCTTACGCACTTCCATTCTGTCGTGCAATTGCATCAAACTGACGAATTGCACCACTGGAGCTGCCGTGTACTGATGACCAATGGCTACTGATCTTACCACTGGGCCCCTCAAACCAATTACTCCTTTTTTGCTGAAGATCTGAAATGAAACACAGCGAAGAGAAAGTTATACTGATGATGGCTTTTCGATTATGGAGCATCAGGTTCAGGAAAATGACATCGTAAAATGTGGTGAAAATAGGCATTATTGAATTCTGTGTTCGTTTACCATGGCTTCCTGCGTTGATCACAGGCAATGTCATGTCGCTACTGTACTGGGATTTTCCTTCTATCGGTATCAATTCGTCAGAGAATTCGATTCACTGGTACTTCACCAGTATCCTTTGGAATGTTCATACGGCACAATGACCCACACTGTACACAACGTCAACAATCTTCTGCATTACTACATCCAAGGACACGTCGCATGGTTTTTTTTATAAATAGTGAAAAATTAATCATGTTATACACGGGCAAATTGAATTTTAGTTTAATCAGTAAAGTCGCAAGAATCCAGAGTAAATTCCAAAATGTCAGAAATTCACGTTCATTACCTTGGTCAGAATTCTAGACCAGCAAGAGGGAAATCTGTCCCTCAATCCCCAGCATCCATGTAATCGCTTGCTCCATGTGTCCACTTGGAAACCTATGTGAAGGGATGTTCAGCCTGACAGAGAACCTGTGAGAATCCTCCACTGTCTGACCTAAAGCTGAAACAGGAGCTATCTATTCCAGCTTGTAGGGTAGCGAAGTGGAGGTGAGACAGAAAATATTAATTGGTGTAGATTCACATTGTTCTAATTGTGATTGTTTAAAAACCTGGGCCAGAAAAGACTCAAGCAGAATGGAGCAAAAGTAGGCCATTCTTAACACCGCTCCTGCCCGGCCACGCTATTCTGTACCATCATAGCTCACACAGCACTTTTATGTCTTTTTCCATCGTATCCATATCATCGTGTTGCCAAGTGGCTAACACATATTTATCGATCTCTACCATAAATACACATCGAGGTTATTCATCGCTGAGAGGAAAATGTTGCATTTGGAGCCAGTTGGGTTTCTTCATGAATGTCATAGGTTTTGCAGATGAGCAGCCGAGTCTGGTCTGAACACCTTTCAAACCATAAACTAAAACTCGACTCTGATGAGATTTGCATCCACAAGTTTTGAATGGCAGTCTTAAGAAAGGCGTAAAAATTCAACGCACTTTCCATTGCACCACAGAGTCGCGGCCTCACCCAGTTTTCAGCACAAAGGTTTGCCTTAGAACGATTTCGTTCGGGACATCCATCTCACATCTGTCTGACCTCGTCACACTTTCCAGAATCTGGTCCTTATCCACGTGTGCTCTGGATCTTCAAGTGTTCGGCTACACACTGCTGAAACATCCTCATAACACTGAGCATTACCACACGTTCAGATCAGAAATTCCAGATGAACAACACTCTATGGGTGAAAGCGTTTTTCCTAAATCTCCTCTAAACCGCTTTTCTCCTGCTTTTCATCTACGTCACTGGTTATTATTCCTTCCCGAAAAGCCTTATTCCTGTCATACATATCTATCCTCTTCATAATGCATGTTAATCAGTTTCTCACTCAGCCTTCTCTGTGCTTAGTTACACAGCCCCAGCTTAACTCATCTGCCTTCACAATGGGAATGGTCCAGCCCTTGGCATTATTTTCATCTCCTTTGAACTTCTCCGCCTGCAATCAGACGGTTCCTGCAGTCTTGCGATTACAACTGACCAATAAATGTTCTTTGAAGAAATGCCAAAATGGCTGAACAAAATCAGCAGCTCTTGTCCATCTATGATGAGAAAGGACAGTGAACGCTTCGAGTCCAATGATTCGTGTTGGGAACTGATGGGATGTATAGGTGGGTGAAAAATGTGGAAGAGGGCGGACAGGATCCAAAATGATTGAACTCGATGTTGGGTCCTGAAATCTGCATGGTCTTTCAGTAGAAAATGAATTGCCGATTTTCCAGCTTGCGCTGTGCCTGGAAGGAGAACTGCAGCAGACCAGAGACTGGTATGATGGCTTGGGTACACAATGCAATGTTAAAGTGACAGGACAGTGGAAGACCGGGGTAATTTTTGTTGATTCTGGACAGAACTTAAGTGATCTCAGCTTTGTCACCGACTCTGTTTTCCTCTCTCCATTGTAGAGAGATCACATTCTCAGCAAGAACTACAGTTTTCTGGATTGAATGAAGTGCAGACAAATCACTGGAAGATGTGTCTGGAAGTTTCCACAGTGAGGAGAGACATCGGAAACCAGCAGGAAATGTATCTTACAACAGAGAACGTTACAGTGCAGTACAGGCACGTCGTCCCTCGATGGTGCACCGAACTGTGAAAATAATGTGATGTCCATTATAATGGAAAATTAACATTTCTTTTGAAACCAATAAAAGCACAGGGAAACAAAAAAAGTACGGGCCTGACTTTTCAGAGGGCAAGTGTTGCAGACAGAAAGAAAATCTATGTATATTTAAACCGAACTAATAGCAGACAAACTACCATATCAACAAACTACCATATCAACAGCCAAGGAATTAGAAAAAAAAACAACTCCATATCTGGAAAGGAACTCGAATGTTTCAGGCCACTGACCTTGAAGTGTTGTTAAGAAGAAGCGAATTGTGCTTTAAAGGGAATATGTGAAAGCTATCAGGCACCCATTACATGAGGCGTCTTGCCAATGTATTACCTGGGACACGGGAAAACCTGAATTTGATGGAACTCCACGCGCTACATGCTGAAAACTTTCTGGCCCAAGAGAAGGAAAAACGGAAATTAAAGATGGAACAGCAAACACATAAGGCTCAGCTGACTATGATGCAAATGGTCGCCCAGCCGTTGGAAGGAGGTGCTGCGTGAAAAGAAGGGCTGGCAGAGGTAAATCTGGCGGGTGCTTTGTTTGCAGAGCAATGAGTGAGACAGTGCACGCCCAGACAGTCTCAATCGGCCGTGGAGGCTGGGCAGCAGGGTGACTAATGGAGGAAGGTTGAGGTGGAGGTGGGCAGCCCCAAAGTTACAGGTAAACCTCTTTGCTTTATGCTTGCAAACGAATAATCGCTTATGCTCATCTCTACTACTAACCTTATTGGCACTAAAACATGTCCCACCTCTACACTGAGCATTGAGTTTGCGAAGCATGAACTATATTTTCAGTACAACGATGATGCATATAAGTCAATGCTTACATCTATGTTATATGTGGAAGGTGCACCTCTTACTTTTTTGGAAGATACAAGGGCAACATATTCAGGTCATAAATCAAGGAAGTTCAGAGAGTCGACGCAAATAAAGATGAACGGAAGCTTCCTGAACTTAATCGGTGCATCAGGAGTCGTGACACGAGAGAGTTTTACCGCACCCCTATTGTGCAAAACCAGTAATGGGGAAACATTCCAATTCTCATTTCTGTTATCGGAATTCTGTTCTTTAAATCTGATGTCGCGGGATCTCATAGTGAGACTGGGGTCGGATTTGCGCAGTACCGCGACGGGCTTGCAGGTAATACAAAAAGAAGATTTAACAGTGCAGGCTGGAAAATACGAATCACGACCCCTGATGCATGTCAGAGAGCGATAGGTTCCATGAGCGATTCACTCACCCAGGAAGCAAGTAGCCATGTTAATCCCATTAACACCGATTTTCTTGCTGGAGATATGCTGCACTGCACAGCACACATACACCGCGATGGTCCTGACAAATCATAAGAGAAGGATTGGTTCAGGAGATTGGTTAAACCAGATCAGTTGTTATTGTGTGAATTTTATTGGAATGATCACAGATGTGCTGTCACTTTAAACGTTTTTAAGTATCTGTGACGGTAAGTAGACCCTGTTTTTTTTTTATGTGGAAGGCTTTTTTCCTCACGGATCATTGGCGAAGGCATCCAGCGACAGGTGTCAGAATTTGGGACCATGGGTACGACAGGCACAAAAAACGAAAGATTGTAAATTCAGGGTCGGTGTGGTTATCTGCTTCAATGCAGTTATAAGGACGTATAGGAAGATACTAAATTGGCTAACTCAGGCAGACAGGGCACTCCGGGTAATCCCCACCAGGAGTGTCGTCTGGCGTTTACCTATGGTAGATGTCTCGGACCCAAGATTAAGAAGGGTCCCAACTGATTTCAGGGCAAAAGGCAAACACGATGTTACTACTTGTGAATCGGGGGAATGGAGGTTTGTTCATGACCTGCAGTTTATCAAGAACGCTGTTGTTCCACACACCCCAAATGTTCCCAACCCCTATATTATATTGGCTCAAATTCCACCGGATGTAAATGGCTCTCTATTGTGGATTTAGCAAATGCCTTGTTTTGTGTACCGTTACACGCCAACATTCAATTCTGGTTCACTTTTTCATTCAAAGGCAAATAGTATACTTTCACGTGACATTTTCAAGATTACTGTGAGTCCCCGCCATAATTAAAGAGGCTCTACACAGGAGTCTGGAGACTCTTGTTTTAACCTGGGGGATCAGCACTTCTGCAGTATGTAAGCGAATGCTTAATCGCAGCATCAACAGAGAAACAATGTGAGAAAGATAGGCTTGCGATGCTCTGCCATCGAGTCTCGCAAAATTACAACTTGTGGAACAACAGTTGAAGTTCTTAGGTTTGAAGCCCGAGACCAGACGTGTAGGATTCACCAATTTAGAATCTGGATAGGCGTTTTATTGTGGATAGGTCAGCATTCAGAAGCAAAGAGATAGGCCAGTGTCTGGTATGTTGTAGCAACTACCCACGAGGTAGTCAAAGCGGGATAACTTCCTTCTCATCTGTCAGCGCAAGCAGCAGAGCTGATTGCCTTGATTGAGGCATGTAAATTGACCGAAGGCAGAACAGTGAATATTTACATCGACAGCAGATATGCATTCGGGGTTGTACATAATTTTGGATCCTTGTGGAAATACAAGGGCTTCTTGACCTCCACTGGAAAGCCAATCACATAACATTGCCAGATCCCTGACCTCCTGAAAGCAGTTCGATTGCCTAAATCAATCACTGTGTGTCCACGTGAAGCCCACAGGAAAAATTATGATTCAATTTCTCAAGGCAATGAAGATGTAGACTCAGCGGCAAGGACGGCAGCCAATCAGCCGCCAAGTGATCAGTTTGACATGTGTATGTCAAATATTTGTAATCCAAAGCAGACTTATGGGAGTTACAGTCGCAGGCCACATCGAAGGAGAAGCGTGAATGGACAAGGGCAGGGTGCAGAATGAGGGAATGAATGTAGTGTGGTCCCAATGGCAAACCCTGTCTACTACGATCTTTATTCCCTTTCTATGCCAAAGTTACACACGGTAAGGACCATGTGTCAAAAGTGGTGATGGACGACAATATTTCAGCATGCTGGTACAGAAAGGGATTTACTCATTACTCCTAATAAAAATGTGAATAATCTGTTATCTATGCCACTAAAAATGTGGGGAGTGGAATACAAATGAATCAGGCAGAACACCCCCAATCCCAAAGACCCTTTGAACATTTACAGATGGATTTTATTGAAATAACACCCAGCGAAGGGAAAATGCATTGTCTGGTAATAGTTGATGTTTTCCCAAGGGATGGAAGTGCTCCCAAGTCTAAACAGGATGCCAGTGCGGTAGCCAAGGCTTTGCTAACTGAAAGAATTCCGAGATGGGGCATCCCTGAACGGGTAAGCAGCGACAATGGAATACCATTTATAAATATTGCCCTGCAGCAGATCAGTGATTACTTGGGAATAAAGGTGAGGCAACATTTTGCCTATCACCCAGCGAGCGGTGGGGTAGTGGAAAGAGAGAAAACTACCCTTAAAAATAAATTGGCAAAATGTTGTGAGGAACCAGAGGTGACATGGACAAAGGCATTTCCAATTGTGCTAATGTATATGAAGGAGAGGAAGAGTAAATCTTAGGACGTTTGAAATTTTGTTTGGAAGGTGGCCCAATACAGGAATTGGCCCAAGACAGATTGTAAGACAGATAACAGAGCACTGTGAGGACGAGATGGTATGTTACGGTATAAAACTCTCCACACTTCTGTCTCAAATACAGAATCAAAAGAAGGGCAGCACTACCCCAATCAGCAGAAGGGAAGATGCACAATCACGAACCTGTAGACTGGATAGTGGTGAAAGACATCAGGAGCAAAAGCATGAAGGCGAAGAGCTGGCTGGGACCGTTCCAAGGGCTCCCTGCAACACAGACAGCTATTAAGATCGCGAAAGAGCCACGTTGATACACGCCAGCCATTGCAAACGTGTAGCTGACCTTGAGGAGACATCGGACAACACCGGATCCAAATAAGTGTAAGTAGTGATTAGAAGACTCATAGAAATATGGGGCTGCATGGCAGGACGAGTCGTGAAGGCAGGAGTGTCTGGGATACAACTGCAGACGGCAATCTTAACCAAGGATGTTAAGTTGACATTTACATGCCACCCATGCCCGTTTGGTAACCAGGACCACTATAAATAAGTCAATAAATATTTACGCAGAGATCCTTGTGTACCCAGTTACTGGCACTAGGGAGTATCCACCACGGCTACAGGTACACCTGACACGGGATATCGCTTTCCTTTTATCAATGAAGGAGGTGCCATGGCAAGGTTAATAATAACCAAGATTCAGAAGAGCGATGAGGAAGCCTGGTGGTGTGGAATAGATAGACCCTTCTCCGATATCTATCGACAGGTGAATATAGTGGTACAGCCTCGCACCCACCCCACCCGAGATGCAGTGCAGAAGGTCCTCCAAGAAATAGTAGTTCCTGGACTCGAAAAGATGAATGTCCAACAACCCGCACTCCAGATGAGCGGAAAGGCCTTTTCCAAGCTGACAGAAATGGAAGAAAGAAAGAAACTGATGTGCAGCTAAAATGATCACAAATGAAAAAAGCAAAAGTGGATTCATTGAGAAAACTTACAGCGCCATATTTCACTTTCCGTGGAAGTCTACTGTTAAGGACTGTATGAGTGACAGTAATAGGGTGGTTGTTATGGGGGACTTTAACTTTCCTGATATTGATTGGGAAAGCTATAGCTCAAGTTCGTTAGATGGGTCAGTGTTTGTTCAATGTGTGCAGGAGAGTTTCCTGACACAATATGTAGACAGGCCAACAAGAGGTGAGGCCATACTGGATTTGGTTCTGGGTAACGAACCAGGCCAGGTGTTAGAATTAGAGGTAGGTGAGCACTTTGGGGATAGTGACCATAATTCGGTGATTTTTACTCTCGTGATGGAGAGGGATAAGTGTGTACTACAGGGCAAGAGTTATAGCTGGGGTCAGGGAAATTATGATGCGGTGAGGCATGACTTAGGATGTGTGGCTTGGAAAAGTAGACTCCAAGGCAAGAGTGTAAATGATATGTGGAGCTTGTTCAAGGAGCAACTATTGAGTGTCCTTGATAATTATGTACCTGTCAGGCAGGGAGGAAAGGGTCGTGCGAGGGAGCCATGGTTTAATAAGGAATTGGAATCCCTTGTTAAATGGAAGAGGGCGGCCTATCTCAAGATGAGACGTGAAGGTTCAATTGGGGCGATTGAAAGTTATAGGGTAGCCAGGAAGGACCTGAAGAGAGAGCTAAGAGCAGCAATGAGGGGACATGAAAGGTCCTTAGTCGGTAGGATTAGGGAAAACCCTAAGGCTTTCTATAGGTATGTTAGGAATAAAAGAATGACTAGGGTAGGAATAGGTCCAGTCAAGGATAGTAGTGGGAAGTTGCGTGTGGAGGCGGAAGAGATTGGGGAGACACTGAATGAATACTTTTCTTCAGTATTTACTCAGGAACAGGGCATTGTCGTCGATGTGAATACTGAGTCACAAATAAGTAGAATGGATGGCTTTGAGGTATGTAGAGAAGAGGTGTTGGAAATCCTGGAAAAGGTGAAAATAGATAAGTCCCCTGGGCCTGATGGCATTTATCCTAGGATTCTCTGGGAAGCAAGGGAGGAGATTGCAGAGCCATTGGCCTTGATTTTTATGTCCTCTTTGTCTACAGGAGTAGTGCCAGAAGACTGGAGGATAGCAAATGTGGTTCCCTTGTTCAAAAAGGGGAGTAGGGATAACCGTAGTAACTATAGGCCGGTGAGTCTCACTTCTGTTGTGGGCAAAGTCTTAGAGAGAATTGTAAGGGATAGGATTTATGCACATCTGGATAGGAATAATATGATCAAGGATAGTCAGCATGGTTTTGTGAAGGGCAGGTCGTGCCTCACAAACCTTATTGAATTCTTTGAAAAGGTGACGAAGGAGGTTGATGAGGGGAAAGCGGTAGATGTGGTATATATGGATTTTAGTAAGGCTTTTGATAAGGTTCCCCATGGTAGGCTACTGCAGAAAATACGGAGATATGGCATTGAGGGTGAGTTGGAGGTTTGGATTAGGAATTGGCTGGATGGAAGAAGACAGAGGGTAGTAGTTGATGGCAAAGTTTCTTCATGGAGTGCCGTCACTCGCGGTGTTCCGCAAGGATCTGTTTTGGGACCATTGCTGTTTGTCATTTTTATAAATGACCTGGAAGAGGGGTTAGAAGGTTGGGTGAGCAAGTTTGCGGATGATACGAAAGTCGGAGGAGTTGTTGACAGTGAGGAAGGATGTGGCAGGTTACAGCAGGATATAGAGAAGCTGCAGAGCTGGGCAGAAAGGTGGCAAATGGAATTCAATGTAGCTAAGTGTGAGGTGATTCACTTTGGGAAGAATAACAAAAAGATGGGGTACTGGGCTAATGGTCGGATACTTGGCAGTGTGGATGAGCAGAGGGATCTTGGTGTTCATGTACACAGATCTCTGAAAGTTGCCACCCAGGTAAATAGTGCGGTGAGGAAGGCATATGGCGAACTGGCTTTTATTGGGAGAGGAATTGAGTTCCGGAGTCCTGAGGTCATGATGCAGTTGTATAAGACTCTGGTGCGGCCGCATCTGGAATATTGTGTGCAGTTTTGGTCGCCATACTATAGGAAGGATGTGGAGGCACTGGAACGGGTGCAGAGGAGGTTTACCAGGATGTTGCCTGGTATGGAAGGAAGATCGTATGAGGAAAGAATGAGACACTTGGGGCTGTTTTACATAGAACATAGAACATAGAACATCGAAGAATACAGCGCAGTACAGGCCCTTGGGCCCTCGATGTTGCGCCGATCCAAGCCCACCTAAACTACACTAACCCACTATCCTCCATATACCTATCCAATGCCCTCTTAAATGCCCATAAAGAGGGAGAGTCCACCACTGTTACTGGCAGGGCATTCCATGAACTAACGACTCGCTGAGTGAAGAACCTACCCCTTACATCAGTCCTATATCTACCCCCCCTTAATTTAAAGCTATGTCCCCTTGTAATACCCGACTCAATACGCGGGAAAAGGTTCATACTGTCGACCCTATCTAACCCCCTAATCATCTTGTACACCTCAATCAAGTCACCCCTAAACCTTCTTTTCTCTAGTGAAAACAGCCCCAAGTGCCTCAGTCTTTCCTCATACGATTTTCCTTCCATACCAGGCAACATCCTGGTAAACCTCCTCTGCACCCGTTCCAACGCCTCCACATCCTTCCTATAGTATGGCGACCAAAACTGCACACAATATTCCAGATGCGGCCGTACCAGAGTCTTATACAACTGCATCATGACCTCAGGACTCCGGAACTCAATTCCTCTACCAATAAAAGCCAGTACGCCATATGCCTTCCTCACCGCACTATTTACCTGGGTGGCAACTTTCAGAGATCTGTGTACATGGACACCAAGATCCCTCTGCTCATCCACACTACCAAGTATCCGACCATTAGCCCAGTACGCCATCTTTTTGTTATTCTTCCCAAAGTGAATCACCTCGCACGTAGCTACATTGAATTCCATCTGCCACCTTTCTGCCCAGCTCTGCAGCTTCTCTTTCTCCTGCTGTAACCTGCCACATGCTTCCTCACTGTCAACAACTCCTCCGACTTTCGTATCATCCGCAAACTTGCTCACCCAACCTTCTAACCCCTCTTCCAGGTCATTTATAAAAATGACAAACAGCAATGGTCCCAAAAAAGATCCTTGCGGAACACCGCTAGTGACGGCACTCCATGAAGAAACTTTGCCATCAACTACTACCCTCTGTCTTCTTCCATCCAGCCAATTTCTAATCCAAACCTCCAACTCACCCTCAATGCCATATCTCCGTATTTTCTGCAGTAGCCTACCATGGGGAACCTTATCAAACGCCTTACTAAAATCCATATATACCACATCTACCGCTTTCCCCTCATCAACCTCCTTCGTCACCTTTTCAAAGAATTCAATAAGGTTTGTGAGGCACGACTTGCCCTTCACAAAACCATGCTGACTATCCTTGATCACATTATTCCTATCCAGATGTGCATAAATCCTATCCCTTACAATTCTCTCTAAGACTTTGCCCACAACAGAAGTGAGACTCACCGGCCTATAGTTACTAGGGCTATCCCTACTCCCCTTTTTGAACAAGGGAACCACATTTGCTATCCTCCAGTCTTCTGGGACTACTCCTGTAGACAAAGAGGACATAAAAATCAAGGCCAATGGCTCTGCAATCTCCTCCCTTGCTTCCCAGAGAATCCTAGGATAAATGCCATCAGGCCCAGGGGACTTATCTATTTTCACCTTTTCCAGGATTTCCAACACCTCTTCTCTACATACCTCAAAGCCATCCATTCTACTTATTTGTTCCTCAGTATTCTCATCGACAACAATGCCCTGTTCCTGAGTGAATACTGAAGAAAAGTATTCATTCAGTGTCTCCCCAATCTCTTCCGCCTCCACACGCAACTTCCCCCTACTATCCTTGACTGGACCTATTCCTACCCTAGTCATTCTTTTATTCCTAACATACCTATAGAAAGCCTTAGGGTTTTCCCTAATCCTATCGACTAAGGACCTTTCATGTCCCCTCCTTGCTGCTCTTAGCTCTCTCTTCAGGTCCTTCCTGGCTACCCTATAACTCTCAATCGCCCCAATTGAACCTTCACGTCTCATCTTGAGATAGGCCGCCCTCTTCCATTTAACAAGGGATTCCAATTCCTTATTAAACCACGGCTCCCTCGCACGACCCTTTCCTTCCTGCCTGACAGGTACATAATTATCAAGGACACTCAATAGTTGCCCCTTGAACAAGTTCCACATATCATTTACACTCTTGCCTTGGAGTCTACTTTTCCAAGCCACACATCCTAAGTCATGCCTCACCGCATCATAATTTCCCTTACCCCAGCTATAATTCTTGCCCTGTAGTACACACTTATCCCTCTCCATCACGAGTGTAAAAATCACCGAATTATGGTCACTATCCCCAAAGTGCTCACCTACCTCTAATTCTAACACCTGGCCTGGTTCGTTACCCAGAACCAAATCCAGTATGGCCTCACCTCTTGTTGGCCTGTCTACATATTGTGTCAGGAAACTCTCCTGCACACATTGAACAAACACTGACCCATCTAACGAACTTGAGCTATAGCTTTCCCAATCAATATCAGGAAAGTTAAAGTCCCCCATAACAACCACCCTATTACTGTCACTCATCTCCTGAATCACCTTCCCAATCCTTTCTTCAATGATTCTAGGACTATTAGGAGGCCTGTAAAAGACTCCTAACAGGGTGACCTCACCTTTCCTATTCCTAACCTCAGCCCAAACCACCTCAGATGGCAAGTCCTCATCCATCGTCCTTTCCACCGCTGTAATACTATCTTTGACAAGCAATGCCACACCTCCCCCTCTTTTACCCCCACCTCTGACCCTACTAAAACATTTAAATCCCGGAACCTGCAACAGCCAATCCTGTCCCTGTTCTAGCCATGTCTCCGTAATAGCCACAACATCGAAGTCCCAGGTACCAACCAACGCTGCAAGTTCACCTACCTTATTTCGTATACTTCTTGCATTGAAGTATACACACTTCAAGCCACTTCCCTGTTTGCAGGCACCCTCCTTGGAAATTGATGCCATGTTCCTCACCTCCCTACACTCCAGGCCCTGCACCCTGAAGCTACAATCTGGGTTCCCATGCCCCTGCCGAGTTAGTTTAAACCCCCCTCATTAGAGAAAAGAAGGTTTAGGGGTGACTTGATTGAGGTGTACAAGATGATTATGGGGTTAGATAGGGTTGACAGTGTGAACCTTTTCCCGCGTATGGAGTCGGGTATTACAAGGGGGCATAGCTTTAAATTTAGGGGGGGTAGATATAGGACTGAAGTTAGGGGTAGGTTCTTCACTCAGCGAGTCGTAAGTTCATGGAATGCCCTGCCAGTAGCAGTGGTGGACTCTCCCTCATTATGGGCATTTAAGCGGGCATTGGATAGGTATATGGAGGATAGTGGGTTAGTATAGGGTAGGTGGGCTTGGATCGGCGCAACATCGAGGGCCAAAGGGCCTGTACTGCGCTGTATTCTTCTATGTTCTATGTTCTATGACTCAGTGGTCTCACTGCTGTAGCAATGGGGGATTTCCTCTGACCGTTTATGTTGTTGACAACCTTCCCAAAGCAGCGAATGTTGTATGGAACTGGCAATTAATCGAGTATTGTCACAAACAGGATTCAGACTAGCATAAAACAAAGAAGTACGAATCCTGGAAATCTGAATCAACAACAGAAATTGACAGAGAAACTCTGCAGGCCTGACAGCATCTGTGGAGACAAAGAGATTTAATGTTTCTCTCAGAGATTCAGGCTACTTATGCTTTTTCTTGTTTTATTACCTGGGTAATTGTCAATTTCACTTCGTGAAACAGCATACTTACCAGAATCTCTCATTAACTGACAGACGTCATCTGTAAAAATGCAAAATTCCTTTATCGGCTGTAATACTGTTGCTGTTGCCCTGAGTTGGTGAAAGGCTGGCCTTCATTACCTTTTTCTTCGCCTTTCTGTCAATGAGAAGCCATGGTGAATGGAGAATTTCTGTTTGTCTCCCTTTGTGTCTCTGTACTATCTCACTCTCTTCTACATTCTCACACTCTCTGTCTGTCAATATCCCTCATTTTTCATTTCTTTTCTTGGAAAAGTGTTAAAATAGAAGGCTGTTCCGTGGCTTTCTCCTCCCCCCGCCCCCCGACCAGAGTGTGTAGAACTGGACTCATAGTCTCCAAGTAATGTCTGTGTTACTTAGGTCTGAGATCAGGTGACATTTGTTCACTGAAAACGTAATGAGCTTTTACAATTCTAAATAGTATTCATAATAGACCAGAATAAAAAAAGCAGTTTCACTCCAATTATAGGATTACTATGATGCCATTGCCGTTTGCCTAAAATCAATGAATGGTGACAGCAGACAATGAGAGCAATTATCTCATTGGATGCGTTATTATTACAACATCGTCCTGCAAGTCTGCAGTGTCTCCTGTGTCTCTTCATTATTCCCAAAAAAACTTGAAAAGATGGACGGAGAATAATAGTAGAAGAGATAGACAAATCCTTGTCGAACAGAGTAAAAAGAACTCTGCGTTGAATTAGCAGGACAGAACATAGATGAATGGGTCCACATCAGGCGGTAGGGCTTGGTAGCACGAAATAACAACGGTCTGAGCTCAAACACAAGAAGCATGCTGATCCATCACTTTCGCGATGTTGGATAAACAATACGGCTTTTACAAGAAGTTTAAACAATGAACTTTCAATGTACAGAACATTTGACAGCATTTGACAGCATTTGACACCATTAACGCCTGGTTACTACCATATGCTTAAACTGACGAAACCACAGACACTGTTCTTCAAAGCAATAAGGGCATTTAATGAAGTATTTGCTCACAGTTATCCAGACCACCTTTCTGTAACAAAGCTGCTCGATGAGAATTTATATCAACGTCCTCTTGTGCAGGAAAGAAGTTCACAGCTGGTGACTCTCCACTGAAAATGTACAGGAAGAGGCAATCTCTTTTTGCTTTCATCCTCTCGGGGCCGATTTACCGCGTGAATATGCACAGAGGGAAACTCATACTAAGAGACCAGGGTAATTGTGGTGAATTTACCAGGACTGGTGTGTGAGTCGGTGTTAACAGTGGGCAGGAAGGGCTAAATCATTGACACTGACATTGATCCTTGTACCAACAGCCCCTCACTCACTTTCTGCCTCATTCATCCCAGTCATCATTGACTTTCAGTTTATCCTACTTTCCCTTCGAAACTTTACACTTGTTCCGGACCACTTTCGGGTGTCCACTTGGAAACTGCAGCTTTTTCAAACGAAATTCTGGAGAATGCACGTCACTCTTTGGGATAGGCTTCACTGCCCAACCATAATTACTCAAGAGATTGAGATGATAAGTTACTTTACTTCGTCCTCGAAGTGCTCAACACAGTGATACAGCCATGATGTCGATAGGGAGGGAGTTCCAAGAATTAGACATAGTGACATTGAATGAATAGCGAGATAGTTTCAGCTCAGAAAGGCGAGATCCTGAGATGGGATTTGCAGTGACAATTTATTCGTGTATGTGCTGCCATGGCTGCCAGAGGATGTGGTGGAGGCTCGTACAATTGCAACATTCAAGAGGCATTTGAAATGGTATATAAGTACCATTCGGGTTTGGAGGGATATGGGCTATGTGTTGGCAAGAGGGACCAAATTGGGTTGGGATTTCCGGTAAGCATGAACAGGTTTGAACGAAGGGTCTGTTTCCCTGCAGGACATCTCTATGTCTCTATGATTCCAGTTGGATGCAATCAATCAGTGGATTCCTTCTGGCAGAACCGGGTCTGTGCTCTCTGTGGAAGCAGAAAATGGTTTTCATTCAGATTAGCCACAAGAAGAGGAGAAATAAATCTTCATTTCCTGACTTGGAATTTTATCCAGGCCTGGGCGATTCAAACCCAGACTCTGAAGCAGGGACTCCACTGAAGTTCACAATAACCCTTTCGACCTAACCTGTACAAACTCTTGTGCCTATCGTTCTTTGTCCCCACATTTTGAAGCACTGGTCCTTGCCGTGGGTGGTGAAGGAGCTAACTACTGCCTCGCAGAAAAACCGTGGGGTCAGAGACGCGATCGATCTGTCATGCAGCGGGGATTGCATTGCTCAGAACAGACGTGTTTGCTGTGTGGGACTGAAATTGAGCTCGATCACACACAGATACGGTGTAACAGCTGCCAGCAGATGTGGAGACGGTTGGGACGGTTTCATTCGCACTCTGGGAAAAAAACTGGATCCTAAATTCAGGGGGGCTAAAAGTATCTCAGATAGAAGGCTGAAAATTAGTTTGGGAACGATATGAGTCATGACCGAATGGCGGCAGACCAGATGGGCTGAAAGCTCTAACTGTCCTCCGATACCTTCTGGTCTCTTGCCATCCATTATCTAAGGAAATAGAAACAGAGTTAATCGTGCATTTCGAAGGCCTCCTCTGATAACTCGGCGAGGTGAGAGATGAAACAGTTCTGCTATTAAATTTTGAGACTGGGAGAATGTTTGGGGACGGAGTAATAAAAGAGAAACTAAGTATAAAGTTGAGAGTCAGGAGATATTCAATAAAAAGGTAGACGGAGATGGACATGGAGAAATAAATGTCACTGGTCTTGAATACTGAATTCGGATTTCCTTTCCAAGATTCTACCAGACCTGCTGAGATTTTCCCGCAATTTCTTTTGTTGATACTGAAACAGAAGGGAGAAGTGTGACCCTGGACCAGCTATGTCTGCTCTGTGGACGTTTGAATTCCCTGTTCGAACAAATCACTTCTGACCCACACAGAAACCTCACTATCCTGCATCACCCCCATCCATGTTACTGTCAATAAGCTGTTCATGACGTAAACGCATATTGGTACACAACAGCATCATTTACCGAGTGAATTGGGAAAATTTCAGGGAGAGTTCCATTCGGTTTCCATCAGAGCATTCTCATTCAGTTAATTCTATTGCAGCACCATTTGACATGCAGCTGTCACTGTCATGTGGCCATTCGCATTCGACGTCTCTGGACATTTTGGTTGGGGCACGTTTGGAATGGTACCTCACATTTTGGAAGAGACATCGTTTATAGCATATTCGGCTGAACTGATAACCTTGTCTCTTGCACCTGCAGTACAGTGGAGACAGTTTTCACTCAGAAACTAAGAGATGATCAAAAACGGAGGAAAAAATGTGTCAACAAAACCTGCCTCAGCGAGCGAATTCGCTCTTGCAACATTAATGGAAAGTGGCAAACATATTAACAAACAACAGCGCCCTGCATGGGTCTCGACCGCACATCATTGAGATTAAAGGTCTCAGGCTCTACCGACTGAGCGAGCCAGGACAGGACTGGTGTTGGTTAATTTATCATTTCATACTGAGTTGAATTCTGCTGACACGGCAATTTTCAAAAATCTCGTTCATTCCTCCCCATTGCAAGTAACATTATTAAAGTCTTTCAATTCTCAGATTTATTCCTTCAAACGATTACAATCCATTAAGGCCTTGCCCCAGGATTTACAATTCTCTGTTAATATTTTCATATTTTGACCCTGATCCTTAGGTCGCCGAAGTGATTCCCAGACAATCTGGCAGACTGCAAATCAATCGGGAAAATACCTCAGGAAATCAAATCATTTCTGATTAGAGTATAGGTAATCCAATCTGCTGAAGAGACAGAGTCATCACCATCAACACTTTCTTTGTTCTCCCTGCCTCCAAAATTTACCACTTCTAATATTCGAGACAGGAATTCTGATTATAATTTTTTTTAAAAAACAGGAACAATCTTCTGAAGCCATTTCCAATTTGAACTAGAATTGTTTACCCTTTCACACGGTAACAGCCGTTCCTGAGGAAGGAGTTTCCATGAGCTGTGTCCCAGGTCTGGACAGGAAGCCGCTGATTGAAACGGCAGTGGCCCTTTCTGTTGGCAGCGGGGGCTTGTAGAGAGTGGGATCACATTCTGCTGCACGTGACCGTTACACTCACTGCGGACTCAGGGTCAATCATGGATGAGTTCTCGAGGTTGTATGTCAGTACATGGTCGGTCTCAATACTTAGAGTCATAGAGTCAAAGAGATGTATAGCTCTGTGCTCTTTTTGGGCTAGGAGAACCAACATTTCAGCCAAATGCTCTGACCATTTGAGACACAGCAACTGGCAGCAAAATTGTGCGTGTACACATCCAAACGCACAGTGCTCGAGAGGATGTGGACAGCAGTAGTTCTCATTATTTTAAGAATCAGTTGCTCATGTACCCGTGTTTATCGCAGAGAGGGTGAGAGACCCGAGGAGTAACAAATACACCCATAAAACAATATCAGGACCTGTGTAGTTCATTCATAAAAAGCTGCCTGCTGTTGTTCTATTGCAAAGTTGGGTTTCAAACCCACGACGCAATAGAGACTGGACCCTAAACCCAGCACATGAAACCTCTCTGGATTAGTGGTGCTGGAAGAGCACAGCAGTTCAGGCAGCATCCGAGGAGCAGTAAAATCGACGTTTCAGGCAAAAGCCCTTCATCAGGAATACAGGGTTTCGCCCGAAACGTCGATTTTACTGCTCCTCGGATGCTGCCTGAACTGCTGCGCTCTTCAGCACCACTAATCCTGAATCTGGTCTCCAGCATCTGTATTCATTGTTTTTTACCTACATTAAACTACTCAGCGACGCTCCCTGACGATAACTAAGCGCCAAACCTGTCAAGACTAATGTTTCAGCATCGCCTCAGTTCAGGCAATTTCCCCTGGCACTTTCTATGAATACCTTCGCATAATTAAAAATAATATTTACAACGATTTGAAAGGTTTGCACGGTGTGGGCATTAGTGAGAAGCTGAATATTCTTCGACAGTTTTCCCTGGAGCTTCAGGCCTGAGGGATGTCCTTGGAAAAGTTTACAAAATCATGAGGTAGACGAGCAGAGAACATAGTCAATCTGCACTTTTTTCAGAAGTCACGCGAGTTTAAAGTGAGATAGCATAGTTTTAATGTGAGAGCAGTACAATTTGAAAGGGATGTGAGCGACACTTGATTTAATACAGACATTTTTGTGCGTGTGGAATAAATTGCCACATTTAGTGGCAGAGTTTGGTGCACTCACAACACTTCAAAGGCATCTAAATGGGTATACAGAAAGGAAGTGTTCGGAGAGATAAGGGACAAATATTGAAAAATATGTTTAGATTAGTTACGGTCATCTGTTCAGTAGGTGCAAGTTGGATAGGAAGGTTTGCTTCTGTGCTCGGCAATTCTGTGACACTCCAGTACCTGACAACAGTTTCAATAGACCACTTGCAAAAACGCATGCTGTTTGTTACTAAGTCAGCGTGTTTGAATTGTATTTTTCTTGAGGCGTAATGTTTTGAAATGACACAGAGAGGAATGTTTTCCAGACATTTACAGACAATGACCATTCTCCTTGACACATTCCCAAGTTCTCCATCAAATAATTTCGTTGACTAAAAAAAACCTCACAAATCGTGTTGTCCCCTCAACTCTCCAGTGAATCCAAAAACTGACAGCTCTTAACGTGGACAAGGTGCAAAACTCAAAAGGCAGAGTCATTATCAGACACACAAACTCATTACTTCTGTCTGTGAGGCAGTGCGAGACGTGTATGTCCAGAACTGCTCACACAAATAGCACCGAAACAATTCCAAACGGAGCTTCCCGATATTCTGGAGATTTAGTGCATTGCCAAGTAACAGAAAGTGCTCAAGTAACATAAAACAAAACAGAAAAATGTACCATGCAATGTGAATATTACCAATTATATTCTCGATTAAATTAGCTCAACAATGCGCTGGTGCCTCCATCTGATCGAGCGAGCCAATCTCCAGCCTCCCTCACCAGGACAGTAATGAAGGAAATGAGAGAAATATAACAAAGTTTTACGTTGCGATTGCCCAACTTTTAGCCACAACAACAAAAAACGAGGGAGCAGATTTAGTGCAGGATCTGGCTTCACAACAGCGGTGAAATAACGACGTCCACTCACTTTCAGGGAAAACTGTGAACAACTCAGATTGTCCAGAATATGAAAACACAGCGCAGGCTGTTTAGTTCCCATATTCTACTGCTGCCCTGACATTCATACGAAAATGTACCTTTCAAAGAGAGCGTTTGTAGCTGTGGAATGACAGTGGCAGCTGTTTCCCCTCGCTCTTACTGCCGCCCTTGGTAGTGTAGGGGCTGGTATTCTCATCTTACACGCGGTAGTTGAGTGTGCAATTCTCTGTTGTGGAAAAGCGGAGTGTTTTGGAGCAGAAAGATGTGAAGTTCGGATGCTTCTGGATTTCTTGTTGAAAAGTTCGGTGACTCGAGGAAGATGGTTTGCAGACTTTTCCTCGCCTGTCTGGGTGACATTATCAGCGCTGCAGAGGTTCCTGTGAAACGCCGCTCTCATGTTTTGGTCCGAATTCATTTGGTTTCACTCCCGCTGCATCCGTTTGTTGGGATTGCAGATTGGGTCCAACGGATGGAATCCGTGGATGAGTGCCCTGCTTCCAGGAATTGTCTGGCTGTCTTCTGCTTGCCCTGTCCTATTATTGTTGTGCTATTCTAGTCGAATGTGTGGCCCTTGCCGTTTGTACCTATTGCTACTAGGGACTGCTGGACTGACGCCCACACAAATTCTTTGCCAAGAACCAATATCCACACACCTTCATTCGCAGATGCATGGCACACAAAGTTCGCAACGAGGATATGCTTTGAGGTAATTATTAAATCATGCTTCCCTGTATTAAAAACAAATTCTGGAAAACGATATCCAGACTCCTCCGAACACTCGGACTTATGACAGCTCAGAAACCGAGAGCCTCACTCAGACAACAACTCACGAGAAAACAAGGCCCAATATGCATCATGTGCAGGTCAAACGTGGTTGTCGAGATTCCACGCAGGGACTGCACGAAACACGACATAGGAGAAAGAGGCTGACAACTAGAGAGCTGCATTCATAATTTCATCTGGACTGTAAACGTCTCGGACAGCTGTTCCTTGCAGTTATGCACAGAATATTGAATGTCTCTGATTCCAGGGCTTGGAACTCGGATGATATGACCGTCTGCAGCACTGGTTAGTTCCTTTTGTGAGGTAACTCCTGATGGAACACATGTAACACTCTATTGCTCATTGAGAAATATATCCAAAATAGGAGCTCATAGCAGCATTTCTGTTGTCTTTCTGTTGCTGTCCCTGACATGCCCTGTGGCACTGCACTTATTCTATATTTCCTGAGGGTTTGGCACATGCTTCCACGATCGTATTATGGGCAGTAATCTGCATTTTCGCTTCAAGGACACGTGTGTGAAGCGGAGGTCCACCATTCTCGATGCTATTTTTCTCTTCTTATGCGCAACTGCAGTACAGTAAAGGATCAATTAATATTGTAAGATGATATACAGAGGCCTGTGAAATATTGAAGTTTTAATGACATCTCTGCAATGGTTATAGATTACCTTGATTCAGGAAATAAGGATGTAAAGTCTGTTTGGCTGGAGTTGAGGAACAGTGAGGAATGAACTCACAAGCATGTGTAGTTTACAAGCCCACTCGCAGTAACCACAAAGCGAAATAAATCGTACAAGGAAAAAATATTGTGTGTGAGTGACAAAATGGCAATAGTCATGCGTGATGTTAACTTCCCTTCTAAAACTCTCGGTTCCATTGTAAAAACGTTTGGAGAACCATAATCAAAAACATCCCACATGTCCCATAAAACATCACGAGGGATATCTTGGTAATTGCTTACTCTACTGGTGACTTAATTTTCCTATTTTCTTGGAAACCATCTCTTTAATTGTGAGCATCAGAAAAAGCTTTCTTTTGCCAGCAAGAAATAAATATGTGATTAACCTTTGTTCGTTTCATGTACAAGAACACTGAGACTCCTCTGCACTGCACATCTTTTGCGTTTCTATCGATTTTAATAGTAGCGTATCTTTTGATTCTTCCCAACAAAGTATATGACCTCGCATTCCCGACATGAAACTGCATCTGCCAAGAATACTCCAATTGTTGGAGGGAATCCTGAGGAACAGAATGTACATGTATTTGGAAAGACAAGGACTGATTCGGGACAGTTAACATGGCTTTGTGCGTGGGAAATCATGTCTCACAAATTTGATTGAGTTTTTTGAAGAAGTAACAAAGAAGATTGATGAGGGCAGAGCAGTAAATGTGATCTATATGGACTTCAGTAAGGCGTTCAACAATGTTCCCCATGGGAGACTGATTGGCAAGGTTAGATCTCATGTAACAGCAGTGGACCTAATACCGACCCTTGTGGTACGCCGCCAGTACCTGGACACCAAGAAGAACATGTTCCATCAACTACAACACTGTTTTCTATTGGCAAGCCAATTACTGATCAAAGCTGCAATCTCTCCCACAATTCCATTCCATTGGGGGGAACCTTATCGAACAACTTTCTGAAACCCATATACACCACATCAACCGGTTTACTGTCATCTCCCTGTTTGGTCACTTTGTCAAAAAAGTCAATAAGATTCGTTAGGCAAGGCATACCCATCACAAAACCGTGCTGACTGTCCCTGATCAGATTATTCTTTTCTAGATGGTCATAAATCCTACCTATAATAACCTTTTCCAACACATTACCAACAACTGCAGTGAGACTCACTGGTCTGTAATTACCAGGGTTGTCTCTACGACACTTTTTGAACACGGCAACAACATATGCTATATTCCATTCCACAGGAACTATTCCTGTAGACAACGATGATTTGACGATTGATGCCAAAAGCTCATCAATCTCTTCCCTTGCTTCCCAGAGGATCCTAGGACAGATCCCATCCGGCCCAGGGGACTTGTCTGTTATCACACTCTGCAGTATTTCTATCACCTAATCCTTGTGAACCTCAATCTCTAGTACTCTGGAAGCAAGTATCCCTGTATCTTCCTCGCCAGCATTTTCATTTTCTACAGCGAACACTGTCGAAAAATATTTATTTAGTGCTTCCCCTATCTCCTCTGACTCCACACACAACTTCCCATTATTATCCTTGATTGTCCCAAATTTAACTCTCGTCATTCTTTTAATCCTGACATACCTATGGAAAACCTTAGGGTTAACCCTGATCCTATCTGCCAACAACTTCACATGTCTCCTCCTGGCTCTTCTCAGCTCTGTTTCGATCTTTCCTGATATCGTTGGAACCCTCGAGCGCTCTAACTGAGTTTTCACATTTTGTCCTAACATAAGCCTTCTTGTTCTTCTTGACCAGGGATTCCACTTCCTTTGTAAACCACGGCTCACGCGTTCTATATCTTCCTCCCTGCCTGACAGGTACATACTTATCTAGGACACACAGGAGCTTTTCCTTGAATAAGCTCCACATTTTAATGTGCTCACCCCCTGCAGTTTCCTACCCCATTCTACGCTTCCTAAATCTTACCTCATCTTCCTAAATCTTGGGACTTGTGCCTCACAACACACTTCACATTCAACAACCAGATATACGAACAAATCAACGGAACACCCATGGGCTCACCGATCTCGGGACTCATAGCAGAAGCAGCAATGCAAAGGTTAGAGCAGTCTTACCGCAAATTCAACCCAAACACTGGTTCAGATACGTGGATGACACCTTTGTAATAATTAAAAACACGGAAATAGAGAAAACACACAAGATCATCAACTCCACACTCACAGGAATCCGATTCACCAGAGAGGAAGAAAAGGACAACCAACTCCCATTCCTAGACGTGATGGTACAGAGAACACCTAACGGAGAATTCGCCACAAAGGTACACAGGAAAGCCACACATACAGACCAAGTCCTGAATTATGAGAGCAACCACCCCAACATACACAAACGAAGTTGCATCAAGACACTTTTCAAAAGGGGCACAACACACTGCAGCACACCAGAACTGCAAAAAGAGGAAGAGGAACACCTATACAAGGTATTCGCCGAAAACGGATATCCTCGCAATTTTATCAACCGATGCCTAAGGGATAGACCACGGAATGAGGACATGCCACAACCCAAAGGACTAGCCACACTACCACACATCAAGAACATCTCCGAACTGACAGCCAGACTACTGCGACCACTAGGACTCTTAACAGCACACAAACCAACAGCCACACTCAGACAACAGCTTACCAGAACTAAGGACCCGATACCCAACATGAGCAAAACTAATGGAGTATACAAAATCCCATGCAAGGACTGCACAAACACTATATAGGACAAACAGGAAGACAGCTAACGATCCGCATCCAGGAACATCAACTCGCCACGAAACGAAGCGACCAACTATGCGTAGTCGCCACACACACAGACGACAAGCAACATGAATTCGAGTGGGACAACACTACTATTATAGGGCAAGCCAAACAAAGAACAGCCAGGGAATTCCCAGAAGCATGGCACTCATCCACAAACACCATCAACAAACACATCGACTTGGACCCAATATACCAGCCACTGCAGCGGAGAGCTGAAACTGACAACAAGAAGCGGCAAGGACAGGCCACTATAAATGCCGCAGGAAACACCACAGAAGCGCTTCACAGGAGGCTCCCAAGCACTGAGGATGCCACCTAGACAGGGGACGAAACGTTTCCAACAAAAACTTCCAGCTCGGCGAACAGAAACACATCATTGTCTTGAGTGTTCCAGAGTTTTTCATTGTCCCAGAGTCCAGATGAAGTTTGCATTCCTCACGTACGTGAGCGAGAATGATTTCAATGTCTCAGATCAGTTCCTGTCCCGAGAACATCACAATCAATGTCCCGTCCTCTACTCGGTCCGACAGTTCACACTTCTTCATTCTCCTCTGATTCCATTTCCCAAAGAGTTTCTCAAGATTTACAAAGCTGGAGCCTAAATTATATGGATTGCTTCCTAAACATTTTTTCAACTGCCAACTGACAATATTTTCACAGTATCTCTTCACAATCCTCTGGCTTGCACCATGTCCAGGGATGAGAAGTCCCGTTTGGTGGAGAGATTCCCGAAGCTGATGAGTTTCACTTTGGAACAAAGATGGTTAAGTGGCGATTTCCTGCGGTTGTTTGTAATGATGGGAGAGGGAGCGGTGGGGAATGAGCACTTTGACGAGCAGGAGGAAGTGTTGCCACTGACCCGAGTCAGAGAACAGTGGACAGGGATTAAAGGAATCTAATGAAAAGCAGCACTTCTGCTCAGGACGTTCAATAACAGCTGCAGAAACCCGATGTGTCGAGCAGTGCATCTGGAAAGAGAAACAGAGATAATGTTTTAAATATGGAACATTTCTGATGTAGAACTCGAGTTTCCCAAGTCTAATCAAATTATCGGCCTGGTTCACAAAATAGTTTTTCTGAACTTTGAGCGAAAATTGTACCAGCAGGAAAGCATTCATAACGTAGTCAGCAGGATTCGAACCTACGTGGGGATACCCCAATGGATTTCTAGTCCATCGCCTTAACCACTCGGCCGTGACTACAGACAGCTCAGGTGGGTTGAGCATTGACCAAATCAGCCGTGATCTCATTGAAAGCTACCGTTGACTTGATGACCGAAATGCTTCCATCTCCTTTCATCCCTTTGCTGTCATTTGTAAGGTGCGAGACACCAATGTACAAGAAGAAAAGCAGAAAGGTAGGAAAAGACATTTGCAGGCAAACTGAGTCAAAATTATTTATTGAAAGGAAAATCACACTTGGCAATTTGCCATATCTCTTTGCGAACATGACCAGCAGACGGAAGCAAGGGAGCTATTGATCTGATTATTCTCGGACCTGGAGCAAACAAAGGTTAGTGACATATTCATTTCTTTTTCTGGCGAACGAAATGATCTTTCCTGATGGTTACAATGAAAGAGATGGTTCCCAATAAAAGACAGAGATTAATTCGCATGTAGATATATTTCAATGTGACACGATTCATTTTCAGTCCCTAAGTACCCCAGAGATGGAGGAGGTGAGTTACTTTTCTTCACTCTTCAACTCCTCAGCACGAAGGTACAAACATGAAACCGCTAGAGATGGAGTTCTTGAATTGTGAACCAGAGACACTGAAGAAACTAGGCAAAAGTGAGGACTGCAAATGCTGGAAACCTGACTTTAGATCAGAGTGATGCTGGAAAAGCACAGCAGGTCAGGCTCCATCCGAGGAGCAGGAGAGTCGACGTTTCTGTTGCCAGTCATGCTCCGCTGCACAAGCAATTTTCGTTTTTGGCTCAGATTTCCAGCACCTGCAGCTATTTGTTTTATGTTAACCTTCATAATGTTTTGGACAAAACCAATGACCTGCCAGCATCGGAAAATCGGCAGAAGTACTGGTACACCGATAAGTTTGCTGAATAATACAGCCATTCCATGAGCGGGAATACGATCCGAGCCACGGTGCTGAGAATACCGAATCCTCACAAGTAAATAACAAGACAAGGCGATAGATACTATCGTATTTGGTGTAAATAAAAAACCCTGTCTGAACATTTTCGTTGCAGATGTTTTTCAAATTGTCTTCGAAGATTGACAAAGTGAGAAAAGGCCATTCCGCCCGTGTGCATTGTGGCTAATCAGAGAGCCATCCATTCGAGTAGCAGTTTCGAACTTTGGCCCAAAGTCTCGTGTGTTCTAATGTTTCAGGTCAAATGTCAATGAGGTTGTCCTATTTTCTAACATGGCACAATAATTGGACAGAAGTATAACGAATTGTAACTCTTTTGAGGAACTCATGCTCATTTTCCCCCACAGAGGGAGACACACCAGAAGATACCGCCAAACTGACGGAGGTGTCCCTTGTGGAGAGCTGGAATTTGAAATGGATCAGAGGACAAATGCAAGCTTGACATGCGGAAGCACAGAGGCGATGTCCCGAGAGAACTTTGCAGGGGAGCGTCAACGTATACCACGGTTAAAGCAAAACATTCCCCCTCGAGCCAGGTAGGACTCGAACCTACAATCTTATGATCCAAAGTCAGACGCGTTATCTATTACGCCACTGGCCCATGAGAGAAGCCTGCACTTGGCAGAATGTCGATATGTTATGCCATGGACTTTCACGGAATCAGAATTAAAAAGGTGAACAAGCAGCGAAGATAATCACCAACATTGCTTCACTTCGAAGTTTCCAATTTGTGAAGCAGTGCCTTTCACTGGCAAAGGAGAAACATTTGTCCTCAGCTGCCTGCTTCACGGTCGCCACCTTTTCTGCTGGAATTTTCCATCGTTTTATTCACAGTCACGACGCGATTTCATGATCCATTCCAGTGAAAAAGTGTCATGGTGTCGTCCAAACAAGACCCTGCAGAAACTCAGCGAGAAACCTCTGGTCATTTCGAGCTCTGGATGTGGAATTAGACGAGATGCGTGACACCTTTTATTGGCGCCGCCACTTCACTGAAATTAGCGGCTCAAAACGAGCCGTTGTCAGCATCAGCTTGATTTGTACGTTCCTGCAGTGCATTTGCTAAACAACATCAGATAGATCCCATCCGGCCCAGCTGACTTATCTATTTTCACACTCTGCAGTATTTCTAATATCTCTTCCTTGTGAACCTCAATCTCTTCTAGTCTAGACGCAAGTATCTCTGTACCTTCCTCCCCAACATTTTCATTTTCTATAGCGAACACTGTCGAAAAATATGTATTTAGTGCTTCCCCTATCTCCTCTGACTCCACACACAACTTCCCAATTATCCTTGATTGTCCCAAATTTAACTCTCGTCATTCTTTTATTCCTGACATACCTATGGAAAGCCTTAGGGTTAACCCTGAACCTATCTGCCAACAACTTCTCATGTCTCCTCCTGGCTCTTCTCAGCTCTCTTTTTAGGTCTCTCCTGATATCGTTGGAACCCTCGAGCGCTCTAACTGAGTTTTCACATTTTGCTTAACATAAGACTTCTTGTTCTTCTTGACCAGGGATTCCACTTCCTTAGTAAACCATGGCTCACGCGTTCTTTTTCTTCCTCCCTGCCTCACAGGTACATACTTATCTAGGACACACAGGAGCTTTTCCTTGAATAAGCTCCACATTTGTAATGTGCTCACCCCCTGCAGTTTCCTACCCCATTCTACGCTTCCTAAATCTTACCTCAATGCAACGTAATTTCCCTTCCATGAGCTGAAACTCTTGCTCCGTGGACTACACCTATCCCTTTCCAACACGAAAGTAAACCTGAGAGAATTGTGATCGCTGTCTCCAAAGTGCTCACCTACTTCCGAATCTAAAACCTGGCCAGGCTCGTTACCCAGTACTAAATCGAAAGTGGCTTCGTCTCTTGAAGGCATGTCTACATACTGTGTCAGGAAGCCCTCCTGCACACACTGGATTAAAACTGACCCTTCTATATTACTCGTACTGTAGTGTTCCCAGTCAATATTTGGATATTGTCTTGAGTGTTCCAGAGTTTTTCATTGTCCCAGAGTCCAGATGAAGTTTGTATTCCTCACGTACGGGAACGAGAATTCTTTCAATGTCTCAGATCAGTTCCTGTCCCGACAACATCAGAGTCAATGTCGCGTCCTCTACTCGGTCCGATATTTAACGCTTCTTCATTCTCCTCTGATTCCATTTCCCAAAGAGTTTCTCAAGATTTCCAAAGCTGGAGTCTAAATTATATGGTTTGCTTCCTAAACATTTTTCCAACTGCCAACTGACAATATTTTCACAGTATCTCTTCACAATCCTCTGGCTTGCACCATGTCCATGGATAAGAATCCCGTTTGGTGGAGAGATTCCCGAGGTTGGTGAGTTTCACTTTGGAACAAAGATGGTTAAGTGGCGATTTCCTGCGGTTGTTTGTAATGATGGGAGAGGGAGCGGTGGGGAATGAGCAATTTGACGAGCAGTAGGAAGTGTTGCCACTGACCAGAGTCGGAGAACAGAGGACAGGGGTTAAAGGAATCTAATGAAAAGCAGCACTTCTGCTCAGGACGTTCAATAACAACTGCAGAAACCCGATGTGTTGAGCAGTGTATCTGGAAAGAGAAATAGAGATAACGCTTTAAATATGGAACATTTCTGATGAAAAACTCGAGCTTCCCAAGTCTAATCAAATTACCGGCCTGGTTTGCAAAATAGGTTTTCTGAATTTTGAGCAAAAATTGTTCCAGCAGGAAAGCATTCATAACATAGTCAGTAGGATTCGAACCTACGTGGGGAAACCCCAAAGAATTTCTAATCCATCGCCTTAACCAATCGGCCATGACTACAGACAGTTCAGCCGCCCTGAGCATTGACCAAATCAGCCGTGATCTCATTGAAAGCTCTTGCTGACTTGATGAGGGAAATGCTTCCATCTCCTTTCATACCTTTGCTGTCATTTGTAAGGTGCGAGACACCAATGTAAAAGAAGAAAAGCACAAAGGTAGGAAAAGATATTTGCAGCCAAACTGAGTCAAAATTATTTATTAAAAGGAAAATCACACTTGGCAATTTGCTAGACCTCTTTGCGAACATGACCAGCAGAGGTCAGCAAGGGAGCTATTGATCTGAGTATTTTTGGACCTGAAGCAAACAAAGGTTAGTGACATATTCATTTCTTTTTGTGGCAAACGAAAGGGTCTTTCCTGATGGTTACAATGAAAGAAATGGTTCCCAATAAAATACAGAGATTAAGTCGCATCTAGATATACTTCAATGTGATACGATTCACTTTCAGTCCCTAATTCCCCCAGAGATGGATGGGGTGAGTTACTTTCCTTCACTTCTCAACTCCTCAGCATGGATGTACAGACATGAAACCGCGAGAGATGGAGTTCTTGAATTGGGAACCAGAGACACCGAAGTAACTAGGCAAAAGTGAGCACTGCTGATGCTGGAAACCAGATTTTAGATCAGAGTGGTGCTGGAAAAGCACAGCAGATCAGGCAGCATCCGAGGAGCAGGAAAGTCGACGTTTCTGTTGCCAGTCTTGCTGAGTTCCGCAAACAATTTTCGTTTTTGGCTCAGATTTGCAGCCTTCATAATGTTTTGGGGAAAAAACAATGACTTGCTCGCATCAGAAAATCGGCAGAATTACTGGTACACCGATATGTTTGCTGAACAATAAAACCATTCCACGATCTGGGCCACGGTGCTGAGAGCACAGAATCCTCACAAGTAAATAACAAGACAAGGCGATCGATACGATCGTATTTGGTGTAAATAAAACACCCTTTCTGAACATTTTCGTTGCAGATTATTTTCTACTTGTCTTCTAAGATTTACAAAGTGGGAAAAGGGGATTCCACCCATTGTGCATTGCGGCTAATCAGAGAGCCATCTATTCTAGTCGCAGTTTCCAACTTTGTCCAAAAGTTTGGTTATGGTGTCATGCAGAAACTCAGCGAGTTCACTCAGACATTTTTGTGTGTGCAGAATGATTTGACACATTTAAGGCAAATTCAACGGCATCCGAATGGGTATATACACAGGAAGCGTTCGGAGAGATACGGAACACATTTTGGCAAATATGGTTCAATTAATTTCGGTTATCTGTTCAGCAGGGACAGGTTCGATTGTAGGGTCTATTTCCATGCTCGGCATCTTTGATGTGCTCCCGCAGCTGACACCAGTTTTAATGGACCATTTGCAAAAGAATGCACTCTGTTTGCTACGCAGTCAGCGTGTTTGCCTATATTTCTGGAGGGTGGATGGGACGAGTTGACCCAGCGATGAGGGTCTTTCCGGACTTTTTCTGCCAATGACCATTCGTTTAGCACCTTCCCAACTTTGCCATCAAAGGGTTTGGGTGAAGAATAATACCGCACGGATAATGTTACCCCCCTCAGCTCTCCAACGAATCCAGAAACTGACAGCTCTTCATGTGGAACAGAATACACACCGAAGCATGCATGCTGTCTTTGCTGCAGTGCAAGCCGATTATGTCATGAACTGCTCAGAGAAACGGCAGCGAGGCAATTCAGGACATACTGGAGAATTAGTGCATTGCCAAGTCACAGGAAGTGCTCAACAAACATAAAACAAAACGGAACAGCAATGGAGTTTACCAATTGCACTCGTGATGAAATTAGGTCAACAATGCGCTGATGTTTCCATCTGATCGAGAGGACCAATCACCAGCCCCCTTCACCAGGACAGTAATGAAGGAAATGAGAGAAATACAAAAAAACATTTCTCATCGCGGTTGCCAACCTTTTCGCCACTGCAACACCAAAAACGACGAGCAGATACAATGCAGAATCTGGTTTCATATCAGTAATGAAATAGTAATATCCATTCACTTTCAGTGAAAACGGTGAACAAAGGAAATTGTCTGAAATATGAATACCCAGTGCAGGCTACTTGGTTCCCCGATTATACTGCTGCACAGACTTTCATATTTAAAGGTACCTTTCAAAAAGAGTGTTTGTGGCTGTCCATATGACAATGGAAATTGTTGCCCTCGCTCTCACTGCCATTATTGATCGTGTTGGGTTTGGCATCCTCAAATTGCATGCGGGAGTTCAGTGTACAATTCTCCGCTGTGAAAAATCGGAGTGCTTTGGAGCAGAAAGATGCGAAGCTCGTGTGCTTCATGGAGATGTTGTTGGAATGTTTTGCGGTGCTGGGAAGTGGGATCCTCACAGTTCTAGGTACAATCCTCAGGGTTGCAGAGCCTGTTGTGAAGCCTACTGTCCTGTGGTGGTTGGAATTGATTTAGTTTCAGTGCCGCTGGGTCCAGTTGTTGGTGTTGCAGATTGGATCCTGATCAATGTGTTTATTGATGGAATCCATGGATGGGTGCCCTGCTTCTAGAAAATCTCTGGCTGCCTTCTGATTGCCATGTTCTATTACTGTTGTGCTGCTCTCGAGGATGCTCTCTGTCTGTACGTATAGCTACTCGGGACAGCTGGCCGTGGCAATTAGTGACGGCCACACAAATTCTTTGCCAAGAATATGTATCCCACAACTGCATTCCCAGATGTCTGGCACACTAAATTGTCAACTAGGATATGCCATAAAGCTTTTGAAACACCATGCTTCACTATAATAAAATAAATTTCTGGAAACTGATAGCCAGACTCCTCTGAACACACGGATTTAGGACAGCACATAAACCAAAACCTCGCTGAGGGAAAGCTCACCAGAAAACAATATCCAATGCCCATCTTGTGCAGGACAAATGTGGTTGTCAAGATTCCACGTAGGGACTGCACGAAACACTATATCGGAGAAACAGTCGGACAACTAGCGAGCTGCAATCATGAACTTCAGCCAGCCCGTATACCCCACGGGCAGATGTTCTTGTAGTTGTATGTAGGGCATTGAGTGTTTCTGATTCAGGGGCTTGGACCGTCTGTAGCACTGGTTTATTCCTTGTGTTGTAACTACTGTGAGAACATATGTAAAACGCGATTGCTCATTGAGATGTACATCCAAAATATTAGCCGAGAGAAGGAATTTGGTGGTTTTTCTGGTGCTGTTCCTGTCATGCCCTCTGGAACTGGACTTATTGTGTGCTTCCTGACGGTTCGGTGCATGCTTCTGTGATCGTATTTTGGGCAGAAACCTGCGTTTTAGCTTCAATAGCGTGCGTTTGCAAATCTGGTACACCTCCCTGTATTTTGTTATCTCTTATTGTGTGCAATTGCAACACGGCAAATTATTAATTTACATTGGAAAGTGACAAACGGAGGCGTGTGAAATGCCAAGGTATTAGTGACATTTATCAATTGGTTGCATATTACTTTGATTCAGGAGATAAGGATGTAAAACGTGTTTGTGGAGAAATGAGGACCAGTGAGGAAAGAAGTCATCCGCAGGTGCAGTTTACAAGTGCACTCGCAGTCACCACTACGTACAAGAAAAAAAATACGACATGTGAGTGATAAAAGATGGCAATAGTTACGGGTGATCTTAGTTTCCCATCTCCCACTCACGGTTCAATGGTAAATAAAAAAGTTTGGATGACAATAATCAGTAAATCATATCTGTCCCAGAGAACAACGCGAGCCATATTTTGGTCATCGATTAGTTTACAGCTGACTTAGTATCTGTCTTTTCTTGGAAACCATCTCCTTTGTTGTGACCATCAGGAAAGATATTACTTTTGACATAAAGAAAATGAAGATTATGTCACTAATCTTTGTTTGTTTCATGCCCAAGTACAATCAGACGACCTTGATCAACTCTGTTCGTCATGCTAGCAAAGAAATCTGGAAACATGCCAAGTGTGATTTTTCGCTCAATAACTAATTTTGATTCAGTTTGATTGAAACCACCTCTCCCTAAAGTTGTGCTTTTCTTCTTTTAAAATGGTGTCCGGTATCTTCCAAATGCCGGCAAAGATATGAGAGCAGATGGAAGCAATTTAGCCGATCAAGTCTGCGACAACATTCAATGAGATCATGGCTGATTTGGTTAATTCTCAACCCCCGTTTTTATCCTCATTTCCGTGATGCTCCATGTCTGTCTATCACAGCCTTGAATACACCTCGCCTTCACAGCCCTCTGTTCTTAGGAAACCCACGGATTTGCTACCCTCTGAAAGAGTGAATATCCTCCTTATCATTTTCTTAAATGTTTGATCCCTTCAGCTGTGAGAACGCACTCTCGTCCCAATTTCTCGGGGGTGTACATCAGAGCAGAATAAGTCCCTGAAGGTAGGTCTGCACTCTCCAGTGCCGCTCCGTGTATTTGAAACATTTTCAGATTTTGACCTCTGATTAAAAATAGTAGACCTAATTTGCACATCAGATTTGCCAGTGGTGAATTTTTTCAAGAAGACTTCAATGAGAGTAATTCTACTGGCAGTGAATCGGGCTAGACAAATTAGATTACTTACAGTGGGGAAACAGGCCCTTCGGGCTAACAAGTCCACACCGCCGCGCCGAAGCACAACCCACCCATACCCCTACATTTACCCCTTACTTAACACTACGGGCAATTTAACATGGCCAATTCGCCTGACCTGACCTGCATATCTTTGGACTGTGGGAGGAAACCGGAGCACGCGGAGGAAACACACACAGACACGGGGAGAGCGTGCAAACTCCACACAGTCAGTCGCCTGAGGCCGCAATTGAACAGGGGTCTCTGGCGCTGTCAGCCAGCAGTCTTAACCACTGTGCCACCGTGCCGCCCTAATGCAAGGACATTTTTCTTTCGCGATCCAGTGCTGTGTTTATTCACCTCTCTGCGCATGAAAATGGATCCTACCCATCCACTTTATCTCTCATCAATATGTGTGCAATTCAAATTGATGCGGCCATGACGACACGCGCGCAATGCTGTCTTAGTATGTCTTATGTAATGGAAAGTTCCAACCTGAAACACCAGTATTCGCTGTCAGACTCTCTTGCTTTCGAAAGGAGGAGGATGCTGGGGTGCCAAGAAAAGCCAAATCCTGGTGTTTCAGTTTGGAACTTTCCATTACATAAGATATATTAAGACAGCATTGCACCGTGTAGTCATGGCCGCGTGATACAGGTGATGGATTAGAAATCCATTGGGGCTTCCCTCCGCAGGTTCGAATTCTGCTGGTTCAGTTTTCAGTGATGTCATGCTGGACGAGTTTTCACTCACAGTTCAGAAATCTCGTCTCAACAAACAAGACCAGTCAGTTGATTAGACTTAGCAAACTCAAGTTATTAATCAAAAATGCAACACACTTAAAACATTATCTCCGTTTCTCTTTTCACAGTTACTGCCAGACCCATCGAGATTTTGCAGTATTCTTTGAATTTTCTGTGCAGAAGTGCTGCTTTTGAATAGATTCCTTTTACCGCTGTCCTCCATTGACTAACTCTGGTGAGTGGCAACACTTCCCCCCGCTCGTCGAAGAGCCAATCCCCACCACTCATTTTCCCATCATTATAAATAGCCGCAGGAAATTGCTGACAAACCATCTTTACTCCGAAGCAAAGCTCACCAACATCGGGAATCCCTCCACAAAACGGGACTTCTCATACCTGGACATGGTGAAATACAGACGATTGTGAACAGAATTTGGGAAAATATTGTCACTTGTCAGGTGAAAAAATGTTAAGAAGGCAAAACACGTCACCCAGTCTCCAGCTTTGTGAATCTTCAGAAACTCTTAGGGAAAAGGACTCAGAGGAGAATGAAGAAGGGTGAACGTCAGACTGATCGGAAACAGTCAGGACAACTTCCCATTCTTTAAGTGGACGGGACATTGATTCTGATGTTCTCAGGACAAGAACTGATTGGAGATATTGAAGTAATTCTCGGTCTTGTATATGAGGAATACAAACCTTATATGGACACTGGGACAAAGAAAATACTGATTTCACACAAGATACTGAGAGGTTCGAAGATAGATGTTCCCGATTGGAGCAGAGCTGGTTCCCAGTGACATGGGTGTGTCTGTCGTGGATGGGATCAGACTGTTCCCATGTCGCTATTATGAATGTCCCAGTCTTTATTTCGGAAAAGTAAAACTGATAGAGGACAGTTGTCGTTCTGGGAATGGCAGCCTGAAGTGGGAGGTCAATCACAGACTGCTTTCGAGGATCGTCCAAGATGTTAGGTTGGAAGTATCAGCTCATTCGACTGTTAACTGAAATATTACTGGTTCAATAGCGCCAGGGCGACAGCGATTGATGTTCTTACTGCATCTGTTTTCTGTGCAGCACCGTTTCGTGTTTCTAATGGGGTCGGGAAAATGTTTTCCAAACAGAAACATTTGGTATGACGAACGATAAAAAAAAGTTTCTGCATTGCTTTAATGGTTAATGTAAAGAACTGCGGATTCTGGGAATCTGAAGCAAAAACAGAAACTGCTGTCGAAACTAACCAGTTTGGCAGTGCCTGTGGGAGATGACCGAGTTCTGATGAAGTTTTGAAATATTTGTCTCTGATTCTCTCTGAATAGACGCTGTAAGATCTGCTGAGATTGTCCTGGTATTTCTGTTCGTGGTTTTCACTGAATGCCTATTCCATTTATAAGGATTATACAGCCAAACCCACCACAAACCAAAATTAAGAAATAACACCTCATCAAGCCCAAGGATAACTGCACGATACTGCACTTCTCCAGCTTCCACCCTAAATATATTAAAGAAGCCATACCGTAAGGACAAGCGCTTCACCTGCATAGGAACCGCTTAGATTAGGAATAATGCGACAGACACCTAAAGATTTTGAAGGATATCCTCATGATAATGGGGTACATGTTGAACTGATTGATCGCCAGTTCCGGTGTGCCACAGTGAAAATCTGCTGTGAACTCGTCAGAAGACAGACAGAGGATGCGACTAATAGAGTATCTTTCATCGTCAGTACTTTCCTGGAGTTCAGCACGTTCTTCACAGGATTCAGCATGTCACCGATGATGATGATCATCTCACTAAGAACATCCCCATGACTTCAATTCTCACCTTCAAACACCCAGCAAAATTATAACATACGACCGTTTACAGTAAACTACTCAGCCTTCACATAGCATTAACCACAACACCACAGCACCATGCCTTCGCAACCTTTGCAAAACATGGACACTAACATCACCCGTTGGTACACTACCCACCACGTACACGACAGGTACTCATGTGACTCAGGCAATGTTGTTTGTCACATATGCAGCAGGCAATGATACCACAAGATGCCACAAGATACCCAGTAATGGTATATTGGCGGAGACCATGCAGATGGTGTGCCAATGGATGAATAGTAACGGCATAACAATTGCCAGACAGGATAATTCACACCCAGTCGGGGAAGAGGTCAGCAATCAAGGACATTTGGTTTTCAATCTTCGACTAAATGTCGGCCAAGGCGGCTTTCGAGGTACACAACAACGCAAAATCGCCAAACAGAATTGGATCGCCAACTGCCTTCGTTGGGGTGATGGCATCAACCATGATATTCGGTTCATGTCACACCACATGTGACCCACCACACTGTTCTGTATCTGTGAAATCTTCCTTATTATTCTGTTTTCACACCATCACCGTGACAAGTTGTTATTGTGTCTCTACCTTAATCACTTTGTTCAATATTGGCTAACTGATAATTGGGTCAAACTCGCGGCATGCGACTCTAGCCAAATAAAAATCAGAAGAACTAGGAATGTTGTAAACCAGGAGCAAGGGCAAGGGTTACAGGGCGGGGTGGGGGAACGGGACTGGGGCATCGTGGCGAAGGGGGCAGGTGTTTCGCTGGTCTGGGGACATCTGTGGAGGAACATGAGAGTTAATGTTTCGGAACTGGTGACCCTTCCTCTGGTGTTTTTGTTGTGGAGTGGTTTTCCAGTTGCTTCTGTTTCTGTTCCATGTCATTCCAGTGCCTTGACCTGTCTCCAGTACGACTTTATTTTAACGGTTTGTAATTATCTCTCTGCCTCACTTTGTTGGATCATCGGTCATCCATTCTGTTGGCACGCAGTTATTGACACATTACTCACACTGTGAGACACTCTTGTTCACTTGCAGAGACTAAGTCTTTCACACTCCGCGCCCACAATTTGCCTGATATTTTGATCTGTCTGCCCTTGATCTCTCTTCCCTTAAATTCAGTGTTCTGTGTTATTCCATCCCACTTCACCTAACGAAAGTGCTCTGTTCCTTTCTCTTGTTATTTCAAATAAACATGTGCATCTATAACCTGGTGTGATTTCTGAATTGGTCCATCGCAGTCCAAAACCGCAACCTCCACAGCAGGTACACGGAAATACCACCACACGCACTGTCCCCTCTACACTATGTTCAAGCTCATTTACTCCTGTTGCCTCATGTAATTCTGAACTTGTTGTTGTTCGTGATGAAATCTTAAGGTTCAAGCGGTTCTTTTGCAATGTATGTACTTTGGAATGTGGTTCAATGTCAAAGAAAAACATACTTCAAGGGACGATATATGCTTCAAAGCTTTGTCTGAGTTGTTTAAATGTCATTTATCCTGAACCCAGTGAGCTGACGGAAGAATAAACATGCTTTGCACTTCTACCACACGGTGCCAGGGACCCAGTTCAATTCCAGCCTGTGGCGACTGTCTGTATGGTGCTTGTACTCCTCCCATGTGTGCGTGAGTTTTCCTCCCACATTATGAAAGCTGTGTAGTTTCTTCGGATTGCCAAATGGAAAAATACCCAACTTTTCCAGGTATGTGGACGTCAGGTTATTTCGCTGTGAGAAACTGGAAGAGGATCGATTAGGAAGTGGTTTTTGTTGGGATAATCTTCACTGCTTTGGTGTGGATTTGATAGACTGAACGGCCTACTTCCACACAATTGGGATTTTACGAAAATTATTGCGATCGTGCGATTTTCCAGACAGTCCGAAAGATAAATAATGTTTCCAGGTGTCGTTTTGAATGTCTGCAAACGATATTCCAATTCTCACACAGGAACGACACCTCGAAGTCTGCACTTACGCAATTTAAAGTTGTGCATTCAGTGTTCACGCTTCGGAAATCACAGCTTTTTACCATTAAGATCAAATCTTGTGTTTCTTAATCTATATCATAAACAGTCGAATTAGTCTCATTTATCTACATTTAATGCATATACTTCAAACTGATTGGAATGGTAACTTCTCAGATTCAGGTTCATTTTGATCGTGGATAGGTAGATGACAACCACCCTTCCCATCATCCCAAGTGGATTTGGAAGGCATCGATCACCATCGCTGAGCCGTGCTGCTCCCTGGGAGAGGGTGAAGTGCGGTGATGGCCTGTTCGGTGACATCATACATGTATTTGTCTCCAGTTAGTTTCTATGGAGTCGGACTGACAATGAGGGGAGGTTCGAAGGCAAGAGCTGATTCTGGGAGGGGAAGCCTCTTGAAGAGGTTTTGGCAGTATCTGAGAGACTTTCTAACCTTGAAACAGGCAAAGTCATTGAATAAAATCTCGGGAGATGCCATCTAACAGTAGAATGGTGTAACCGAAAATATATAACATAGCCTAAATGAAGATAAATACCGCAGTCTTAGCAGGACGAATGGTAAGAAGAACATATTTGATTGAGGACTTCCTGCTACAGCCTTTAAGTATCGCAGCTTAGTCAGCTGCTCATAAATGATGATAAAACATCTATCCTCTAACTGATCACCTTCAGCCACGTGCTGGAGTATGTCTAGTCTACTTATGTCTACCTTTTGCTGCAAAATGGCTATGGAGACGTGTATGTCTTTGATATCGGTCTATTCGGAAGAATGGCTCCACTAAGGTTTGATGTTTGCTTTCGTGATTCGTTGGTTAGCACTGCTGCCTTACAGCATGAAGGACCTGGATTCGATTCCAGCCTCAGGCGACCGTTTAGAGTTCGCATATTCTCCCTGTGTCACCATGGGTTTCTTCGGGTTGCTCCAGTTTCCTACTACAGTCCAAAGATATGCAGGTTAGATAAATTGGATATGCTAAATTGTACCTCGTTCTCCAGAATGTGTTGGTCAGGAGCAGTGCAAAGTAATAGGGAAGGGAAATTGCTGTGGGTGGAATACTCCTTAGAGGTTGCGTGTGAACTTGTTGGGCCTAATGACCTGTTTCCACACTGTAGTGATGGTATGATTCTGTTTCATAACGTCGATACTTTAACAGCGTAAGGCATGGTACAACTCAGCAGCTTGCTAGTAAAATGGCGAATGATGGATTCACGCTGATTATCTGTGGCAAAGTTAACTGGCAAGTGTTCATCTGAATTGGAATTGACGACTGTGCAAATTTACTTGAAACCGAATCATGGCTGGAAAATACCTCCAGTGAGAATGCATCACCAAATTCAACATTTCTATTCATGGCAAGTTGCTGACTCAGCCTATCTCAAATATCTGATTACATGAATCTGCTGCATGAACACAGGGGTACATATTTCCAAACTGCTCCTCTCAACACTGTAGCTTAAGCGTTACATTTTTGTGAAGGTTTTCTCACCTCCCAGTAAGTGTTGGCCTTCTAACAATTGAGTTTGACAAAGTTTATTTGAAGAGTTCATTAAACTATTTGGACGTTTTGAAATGGGGGAGGAGAGCAACCCTCTGATCCACTGGGACAGTGAAGGACTGACTGAAGAAATACCTGTCCAATTGTGATGTTTAGTAGCTTGGAAGGGAACATACAGATAATGATTTTACCATTCGTTAACTTCCTTTGTCTTTAGGACGATAGTCGCACAAGAGTTGGAGTGTGCTGTCAAATGGAAATTGTTGATGAATCAAAAAGCTGCGACAATGGTGAATGGACTGAAATTATACGTAAAATGCCAATCGAACTGACTTAATTGCCATGGAGTGGAACGTTCTGAAGAAACTCAGCCGACCTGGTAGCAACTGTGAAAAGTGTCAGAGAAGTAATGTTTCTTGTCCTACATGTCCTCTCTTCAGTGCTGTTCTGAAGAAGAGTCATTTTGGCCTCAAAAAGTTAACTGTATTTCTCTCCAAGTATGCTGTTAGACTTGCTGAACTTCTCCAGCACTTTCTAGTTTCATTTCAGTTATTAAATGTCCGCAGCATTATTTTTTTGTACGAATGTTTCATAATGGCGCTGTCCAAAATCTTGAGGTATGTTGTCGATATATTTTTTCAGTCAATTGGGGAGTATTCCATCACACACTTGACGTGATCCTTCTCAGTATTAGAGAAGCGATTGGAGTCAGAAATCCCATGACTGATGGCGGTTTTCTTGTAGCCACATTATTTATGTAGGGAGGACAGTTCATTTTGGGATTAATAGTAACTCCCAGATTGTTGATCGTTGAAGACTAGGTAATGACAACACCATTGAATTTCCAGAGGTATTGATTAGATTATCTTAATCAGGATGTGTGAAATTAATTTCACTTGTCTGCCCAGGCCTTCACATTGCCAGAATTCTGCTGCATTGTGAAATGGAATGCTTCAGGAGTTGAGGAGTTAAGAATGCGGCTGAACTCTGGACATTTATTAACGAACAGAACCATAAATAATTCCTGAAGTGAGGTCCTGAGGTTTAGATAACTGACCTGCAACAACCAATCCAGTTTCTGTGCGTCTGGAGTCACATGTATCTTGGAGCAAATAAGAATAGCAGCTTTACTTCCCTAAGGGGTAGAGGCGAATCGGAAGGGATTTTCCATGGTAAGTTGTAATGGGTTAAAGGCATTAGACATAGAATTTCAATTTAGAATTCATGGCATCTATCGCCGTAGGGTTTGAATTAGCTCTCTGATATCAATTCTGGAACATCTTCACGTGAGCTGATTATCTTGTACTGATGAGCAATGCTTCTCCAAAACTGGGATTAAGCTTGTTATTAAGCTTCTTCATTTCTCAGAAATTTGAATAAAAAACAAAAACAAAAGTGAGCAATGCTACAGTCTCAGTCTCCACAAGCTGCTTACACACAGTACAATGCAACACCTTTGGTGATTCATCAAGTCAGATTTTCAAACAAGGAGCTTGTCAGTTGCCTGAAGGAGATATAACGTCGCACAGAAAACTGCATCAAACAATTCAAAAATGTGGAGAAGGTGATCCTCACTATCCTGGTCTTCATTGGCATTCCTTATAAGGCATTATGACAATTTCACTTGTTTTAGTCTGCTGCTGATCTGCTCTTTGGTTTTAACTTTTGAACAATAAAGTCTCCAAATCACTGACAGGTTTCCTTATTTAGATACAGGAAGTGCGATATCAGTTCACTGAGCAGTAGTCTCCTTACAATTCTCCAGTGATAGAGACTCCCGATGTCACTGCAAATGCAGAACTTCCGAATCTCTGTGTTCTGTCATCCGTTCCGGTTTCATACCGTTTGTAGGTATGATAAGAAATCAGGCAAGTCAGTTGCAAAGAATGGTAAACGGAAGTGAAACATTAACTCTTGCTATCCCACAGACATGCTGAGCCATTTCTGTTTCTGATATACAAATGAAGCCTGTTTTTGCGACAACTTTGAATGTTAAGTGGTGACCTGAGAGAAGTAATGCAAGACACTAAAATGAAGCGATAAACTGTTTCTGTTCGCTGTGGATTCTGCAATGAGTCTGAAAATGAGGTTCAGAGTATTCAGGACAGATGTTAGTGAGCACTTCTACACACAATATTTGGGAGAGGTTTGGAACTCACTTCCACAAACGACAGTAGATGCAGGGTTTTTATTTTGGTTACCAGAATCAATCCTGTGATTGTTTACATCTATCTCTAAGGACAATAGCAGCAGAAACAAGAGAAAACTGTGACCGCAAATCACCTATCAGGGATCTCGCCTTTCTGAGTTAGAAGTACCTGGCTATTCCTAAATCCTGGAACTTTCCCTCGCTAACAGCATTTTGGCTGTACCTCTATGTTCAGTTCGCTCAAGTTTCTGTACAGTAGCTCATCATCTCAATCACTGGAGTAATTAGGGATGGGCAGTGAATCCAATGCCATTGAGGTTCAGAAAGATAGGTTTTCTGAACTTTGAGCGAAATTTCGCCCAGCAGCAAGTCATTCATAGCGGAGTCAGTTGGATTCGGACCTACGCAGGGAAACCTGAATGGATTTTTAACCTATCACCTTAACCACTCGGCCATGAGTACTGACTAACAAGCAGAGTTGAGCATTAACCAAATCAGCCATGATCTCATTGAAAGCTATCGCTGACTTGATGGGCTCAATGCTTCCATCTCCTCTCCTAACTCTGCTGTCAATTGTAAGGTGCGAGACACCAATGTAAAAGAAGAAAAGCAGAAAGTTAGGAAAAGATATTTGCAGCCAAACTGAGTCAAAATTGCTGATTGAAAGGAAAATCAAACTTGGCAATTTGCTAGATCTCTTTGCAAACATGATCAACAGAGGTAATCAGGGGAGCTATTGACCTGGGTGTTCTTGGACCTGAAGCACAACAGAAATACGTCTCTTGGGTACAATTGTGGATGTATTTCTCAATGAGCTATCATGTTTTACATATGTTCCATCGGGAGTTACCTCACACAAGGAAGTAACCAGTGCTGCAGACGGTCATATATTCCGAGTTCCAAGTCCCGGAGTCAGAGACACTCAGTGCCCTGTCTGTACCTACAAGGAACAGCTGTGCATGGGGTTTACAGGGTAACAGAACTGCATGAATGCAGCTCGATGGTCGTCTGTCTGCTTTTCCTCTATAGTTTTCTGTGCAGACCCTGCGTGCAATCTTGTCAACTTTGTTTGTCCGGCACAAGATGGGCATTGGTCACTTATCTCTGAGAGAGGCTGTTGGTTTATGTGTTGTCATAATTCCGAGTGTAAGGAGGAATCTGGTTGTCAGTTCCCAGAAACTTACTTTAATAAATGGAAGCGTGCTTTTTAACTTGCCGTGTGGCATATCCTCGCTGCGAAGTTCGTGCACTGCGAATCACGTTGCGGGACAATCCAATTTTGGCAACAAATATGTGTGGTAGTCACGAGTTGCCACGACCAGCTATCCCTAGTTGCAATACGGACAAACGGCAAGAATTACAAATTCGATTAGAGCAGCACACGTTTAATGTGACAGGGCAAACAGAAGCCAGCCAGAAGATTTCTGGGTGTGGGGCAATCACCCAAGGTACCTTTTCATATGAAAGTCTGTGCATCAGTAGAATCTGGGACCCAAGTAGTCTATGTTGGTTATTCATATTCCAGACAACTTGTGTTGTTCCCCGTTTATTCTGAAAGTGAATAGACATAGTTATTTCATCGATATTTCGAAAGAAGATCCTGCATTGAATCTGTTTGCCTTTTTTTTGATGCTGTGGTGCAAAGGTGGGCAATCGCGATGTGAAACGTTGCTATACTTTCATTTTCTTCGTTACTGTCCTGGTGAGGGAGAAAGGTGATTGGCTCTCTCGATCATTTGGGGGCACTGGCGCATTGATGGCCTAATTTAATCACGGATATAATTGGAAATGTTCACTTTTAATGGTTCGTTGTTGTTCTTTTTTTATATGATACTTGAGCACTTTCTGGGACTTGGCAATTAACTAAATCTCCAGTAGGTTTGGAATTGCCTCGCTGTTACATGTGCGAGCGGTTCATGTCAGAGACGATTCACAGTGCCTCACAGACAGCACTTAAGCTTCAGTGTGTCTGATCATCGTACTGCCTTTTCAGTTTTAATTCTGTTCCACGTTAAGAGCTGTCAGTTTTTGGATTCGCTGGAGAGCAAATTGGGTAATGCGATATGGGAGGTATTTTTCGTCAGCCAAAATCTTTGATGGCGAACTTCAGAAAGTGTCAAGAAGAATGTTCATTGGAAGCAAATATCCGGAAAACCTTCATCTCTGGATCGGTTGGGCCCATCCACCCTCCAAACAAAATAGCCAAACTGGCTGACTGAGTAACAAACATCATGCGTATTTTTGCAAATGGTGTATTCAAACCGTTCCCCGTGGCTGGAGCATCTCAGCGTTGTCGAGCATGGAAACAACCACCGATCCAACTTGCCTTTGCTGAATAGATAACCTAAATTAATCCATACATATCTGCCAATATTTTTGCCTCATCTCTCCGCGGTCTTCCTGTCTATAAACCCATTCAGATGCCTTAGAAATGTTGTGAGTGCACCAGACTCTGCCACTAAATGTGGCGATTCATTCCACACAAACAAAAGTTCTGTGCGAAAAACATTTGTCCCTCACATCCCTTTTAAATGTTTCCTCTCTCGCATTAAATGTTTGCTATGTAGATTTGAACTCGCGTGTCTTGTGAAAAAGTGCTCCCTGAGTATTTACTTTGTCTGTCTTCCTTATGATTTTATAAGCTTCTGTGAGGCCATATCTAAGCACTGAAGCTCCTGGGAATCTGACGAAGCTTATTCAGTTTCGTTCTCATGTCCAAGCAGTGCAAACCTTGCAAATCCTTGATAAGGTTTTCTAAACTTATACTTGCAAGAAGTGTGTCCAACTGCAGCACTTGTTTGACTGCGTGGTCACTCTGGAGCTGCGGGTGGACTCACTGTGGAGCATCAGCAATTCTGGAGAGTTATGTTGCATCCCAGGTGCTCAGGCGAGGGATGTCGCCCATCGGCTGAAGAGCATTCGAAAAGGGAATTGTGAACAGCCAGTTGTCTTGGTGCATACAGGCACCAACGAAAAAAAAAACGAGATGAGGACCTGCAGGGAGAATTCAAGGAGCTAGGAGAGAAATTAAAGAGGAGGAACTCAAAGGTAGTAATCTAGGGATTACTGCCGGTGCCATGTGACTGCCAGCGTAGAAATGAATAAAAAAAGGCACGATGAACACGTGACTTGAGGAATGGTGCTGCATGGCGGGTTTCTGATTTGTTGGATTTTGCGACCAGTTCTGGGGAATGTGGGACTATAAGAAAATTGACGATGTACATCTGAAACAGACGGGAACGAATGTCCTTTCTGGAGTTTTTGCTACGGCTGTTGGGTAGGTTTTATACTAATGTGGCAGGGGACTGGGAACCACAAGAGTAAACAAGTCGGCAGTGAGGTGGAAACTGGAAACGATAAGAATCAGGAAGATAGCATTAGTAATGGGAAGAGTAGACAGAGAGCAGATAAATGTAAAAGAACTGGTGGCCTGGAATGCATCTACTTTAATGCATGGAGTATAGACAGATGAACTTAGGGCATAGCTTGGTGCCTGAGAATATGACGTTATTGCGATCACAGAGATTTATTTGAAGGAAGGGCATGGTTGGCAACCAAATGTTCTAGGATGTAGATGCTTCAGACAGGACAGGGAGGGAAAAAAGGGGAATGAGTTGCATTGTTGGTCAGGGATGATATCATGGCTGTGTGAAAGGAGGACACCATGTCGGGCTTGGGTCGTGAGACACTATGGATGGAGCAGTGAAATAATAAGGGTGAGGTTAGATTTTTGAGGCTGTATTAAAGTGAGCGTGAGGTGTAAGAAGAAAATAGTTAAACAGACCATGGAAAGACGTAGAGGCAATAATTTAGTGTTGACTGAAGATTTCCGTTTTCCCAACATTGACCGGGATACTCTTAGTGTCAGAGGTCTGGATGGTATACCATTTGTAAGAAGCCTCCAGGTGAATTTTCTGGAGCGGTATATCAATAGTCCGACGAGGGAATAGGCCATATTGGAACTGATATTGGGGAATAAGCCAGGGCTGGTGATAGCAGTTGCCGTGGGTGATTTCTTTGGGAAGTGTCCAATATTCTGTAAGTTTCAGAATACTCATTGACAAAGATGATAGTGGTCCTGAGGAAAGAGTACTAAACTGGGCCAAAGCTAATTATATCAAAATTATGTAGGAGGTCGGAAATGTGGATTGGACACAGCTATTTGTAGGAAGGTCCACAGTTCATATGTGTCAGGCTTTCAAACATAGGTTAAATATAGTGCAGGATAGGCATGTCCCGTTGAAGGCAAAGGATGTGAAAGGCAATATTCGTGAATTGTTGATGACAGGACAATTGTACGACTCGCCAAGAGGAAAAGGGAAGCATACATAACGCCCCGGCAGCTAAGAACATAATGGTCCCTGGAGGAACATGAGAAGAGTAGGACAAGACTTAAACGAGGAATGAAGGGGGTTAAAAGGGGTCATGAAACAACTTCACGCTAGCAAAATTGAGGAGAATCCTAAAGCCTATTATTCAGATATAAGAAGCAAACGGGAAACCAGAGAAAGGATTGGTCCACTGAAGGAAAATGAAGGAAGGCTGTATGTCGAATCTGAGAGAGTGGTAATGATTCTGAATGATTATTTTGCATCAGTGTTCACTGAGGAGAGGAACATGATGAATGATGAGTCTCGAGTAAAACATTTGATTAGTCTGGATCATGTTGACATAAGTAGGGAAGCTGTGTTGGGCAGGCTAGGGGTAATTAATGTGGACAAATCCCCAGGGACGGATGGGATCTATCCCTGGTTCCTGAGCGAGGTGAGAGTGGAAATAGCTGGGGCCCTGACAGATATCTTCGTGGCATGCTTCAGCACAGGTGAGGTTCTGGCCGACTGGAACGTTGCTCATATTGTCCCCTGTACAAGAAGGACAGTCGGGATATTCTGGATAACTACAGAATAATGGGCCTAACATCAGTGTTGGGAAGGTTGCTGGAGAAGGTACTGAAGAATAGGATCTATTCATATTTAGAAAATAATGTGCATATCAGTGAGAGGCACAGAGTTTATCGGGGAAGTGCCCAAGTTGATAGATGAAGGAAAGGCTGTTGATGTCATATACATGCACTACAGTATGGAGTTAGATAAGGTTCCCCATGATAACCAAATACAGAACGTAAAGTAACATGGTGTGCAGGGTGTTCTAGACAGGTGGATAAAGAATTAGTTGAGCAATAGGAGACAGAGAGTGGCAGTTGAATGGAGTTTCTGGAAATGGAGAAAGATGACCAGTAGTGCTCCACAGGGGTCAGTGTTGTGGCCACTGTTGATATACATAAATGATCTGGAAGAGAGCACTGTTGGAATGATCAGAAAGATTGCAGATGACACGAAGTTTTCTGGACTCACAGAAAGTATAAGTGACTGTTTAAGAATACAGGAGGATAGAGATATACTGGAAAGTTGGGTGGAAAAGTGGCAGCTGGAGTTCAAAACAGACAACTGTGAGGTGACGCATTTCGGTCAGTCTAATTCTAGCTGGGGTTATACAATGAACGGACGAGCTTTGGGAAGTTGATGGACAGAGAGATCCGTGAGTGCCGGTCCATTACACACTGAAGGTTGCTGCACACGTGGATAGAGTAGACAAGCAGGCATATAGTATGCTTGGCTTCATTGGATGGGGTATTGAATACAATGGCTGGCAAGTCATGTTAAAATTGAACAAAACATTGGTCTGGCAACACTTAGAATACTGTGTAAATTTCTGGTCGCCACATTACCAAAAGAATGTGGACGCTTTGGAGAGGGCGCGTAAAAGGTTTAAGCGGATGTTGCCTCGTATGGAAGGTGCAATCTAGGAAGAGAGGTTGAGTAGGTGAGGTTTGTTTTCATTAGAAAAAAGGAGTTTGAGGGGGACCTTTTTGAGGTTTACAAAATCATGAAGGTACAGACAGGGTAGATAGAGAAAAGTTTTATTTCCCAGTTGAAGGATTAAATACCGAGAGATCACGGTTTCAAGGTGAGAGGTGAAAAGTTTAAGAGGGATACACGCGGCAACTACTTGACACAGCGGGTGTTGGGTGTCTGGAACGCGTTGTCATCAGAGACGGGAGAGGTAATCACGGTAGATACATTTAAGATGCGTCTGGACAGATGCATGAGGAGTTGGGGAGCAGAGGGATACAAATGCTTAGGAATTGGGTGACAGACTTAAACAGTAGATTTGGATCGGCTCAGGCTTGAATGGATGAAGGGCCTGTTCCTTGTCTGTACATTTTCTTTAGTCTTTCTTCTTAAATTACGCCAATTTCATTACAAAATTTGCGAGGTCTAAGTGCCTGAAGTGAATCGATGCTGAAACACTAGCCAAAACAAATCTGAGTGATGGCTTTTGTGTGGTAGCGTGGTCGAGCTGTCTAATATGCTGGATTTTTGGCTTCAGTTTCTTTCGAATCGTGGCTTCAAATACCAGCATCGTAAGTGAACTGCTGTGTGGAGATGTATGTGAGCACAGTGCGCATGCGTGGATGCCTTTTAATTTGAGTGTTTGCAGCTCCTCAGTGTGCTTACCCTCTCGGTGATAAAATCAGCGACCGTCTCTGAAAACAACGCAAGTTCCTGCTGTCCGATGTATCCTCATATCCCGTCGATAACATTGCTTTTTGGATATCTGCGTTGCCAGTTTCTGTATCTCAAATGGTCGGCACAATTGGCTGAAATGTTGGTGGTTCGAGCCCACCCAGGGAATAAGCCTCAAATATTTCAGCACAAGCATTTACCCCGACCATATATTGACATTGTAACTGGGAAAACTCATCCATGATTCACCCCAAGTCCGCAGGGAGTGAGACGTTTACACGCAGCAGAATACGACATCACTTCCTCCAAGCTCCCGATGCCAACAGAAAGCGGCCACTGCAGCTGCAATCAGCGACTTTCTGCCAAGCCATGGGAAACAACTCGTGGAAACTCCTTCCTTAGTAACAGCTCTTTTCGTGTGAAAGGAGAAAACCTTTCACTTAAAATTGGAAAGGGCTTCAGGACATTGGAATGTCGCTCCAGTCGTTGTAACATGTTATAAATAAAACTCCTGACTTGAAAATGAGAAGTGGTAAAGGTTTTAGGTAGAAAGAACAAAGAAAGTGTTGATTGAGACGACTCTGTCCAACACTGTAAACGGAAATGATTGGGTTTCCTTCGTTAATTTCCCGACTGATTTACTGTCTGCCAGAGTGATTGGAAATCACATCAGCGACATAAAGGTGAGGGTAAAAATATGAAGATATTAAGGCTGAACCTTAAATCCCGGGACACGTGCTGAATAGATTGTAATGCTTTGAAGAAATAACTGAAGTGAAAGGTGTGAATGATATTTTTGTGATTAGGAGGAATGAACTGGATCCTAACAAATTGCTGATGAATTATGCTCGCAATGTAATAGCAAACTAATCCACAGTGCACCGTGCTTGGTTAGCTCAGTCGGTGCAGTGTGAGATGCTTAATCTGAGGGTGGTGGGTGCAAGCCTCACAATGGGCGCTTTAACGGCTTAATACAATTCCCGCTCTTCGTTCCACGTGCAGTATTGCAACCCTTCGCAGGGGAATGTTCTTGCTGCTTTCATTGTCCGCCTGCTTTTGATCACACGTCGGTTTCTGAGTGAACACTGTTTCCATTTTACTGGAGGCGCCAGAAACAACTTTATCAGTGCAGCCGAAAATACAATGAATGATGTCCGTTTCAAAACGTGAGGTTCCAAACCAACCGTGCACCACCCAAAGTGGTCAAAGGCACGGAAAGCGAATGGCCACTTGCTAGGGGTCTGACAGAGACGGATCAATATCACATGGGTCCTGAACCAATTTTCAGTGATTCAGATTGTTCTGATGGAAACCGAAGGGAACTCTCCCTCAAAGTTTTGCAGTTGTTCTTCTTGTGTTTAACGTAATGAGCAGTATATTGTCAGTAATGAGGGTGGAGGTGCGGCAGGATCGTGAGGTTTCAGTGTGGGACATAGACACAGTAAGTCAAACATGCCCAGAGCACGGGAGAACTGTTTGGTCCAGGATCACTGCCATCTTGTGTTTCTAAACCAACAAATGAAATTACTGGAAAATCTCAGCAGGTCTGGTGGCATCTTGGAAATATAAGTCGATTTAAGACTTCGGGACGAGTGGCACTTCTTTTCCATGTCCATCTCCACCTGCTTTTGCATACTCTTCCTTTTTATTGAATGTCTCCTGACTTCCAATTTTCTATTCAGATTCTCATTTATTACTTCCTCTCCAAACATTTTCCCAGTCTCCAATTTTGTATCAGAACTGTTCCATCTTTCACATTGCCCAGGACATCGAACTGACCAAATAACTCTGTTTCTATTTCCTTAGATAGCAGATGGCCAGAGACTGGAAGGCAGTGTTATTCAGAAAACTCATCCATGATTCACCCCGAGTCCACGGGGAGCAAGATGTTTACACGCAGCAAAATACGACGCCATGTTCTCCAATCGCCCGATGCCAACTGAAAGCGGCCACTGCAGCTTCAATCAGGGCTTCCTGCTAAACCCTGGGACACAGCTCGTGGAAACTCCTTTCTCATTAACTGCTCTTCCCGTGGGAAAGGAACAAAACTTCCATTTCAAATTGGAAACGGCTTCAGGAGATTGGAAGGTTGTTCCTGTTCTTGGAACGTGTTATAAACAAAACTCCTATCTTGAAAATAAGAAGTGGTAAACGTTTTAGGCCGGAAGAACAAAGAAAATGTTGAATGTGAGGACTCTGTCTTGTCAGCAGATGGGAAATTCCCAGCACTGTAAACAGAAATGATTGGGTTTTCTAAGGTAATTTTCCGACTGATTGCGTCTGACAGAGTGACTAGAAATCATTTCATGTGAAAATATTTGGGTTGATTCTTAAATGCCGGGACAAGTGTTAAATAGATTGTAATGTTTTGAAGAAATAATGAAAGTGAAAGATGTGAATGATGTTATTTGTGATTGGGAGGAATGAGCTGGATCTTTACAAATTGTTGTGCCAGGTGAATTATGCTCAGAATAAAATAGCCAACTAATGCATCGTGTCCCAAGCCTGGATATCTCAGTTCGGTGAAATGTGAGGTGTTTAATCAGAGAGTCGTGCATCCAAGCCCCATAATAGTCGTTTTCACTGTTTAATAGAGTTCCAGCTCTTCGTTCCACATGCGGAATTGCAAGCCAACGCTGGTGGAGGAATCCTGTTGCTTTCGCTGAAACATATGTCCTCCTGCTTTGATCACATGTCGGTTACTGAGTGAAAACTGTCTGCACTTTACTGGAAGCGCCAGAGACAACTTTATCAGTGCAGCTGAAAATGCGATGAATGATGTCCATTTTACAACGTGAGATTCCACGACATCCATGCACCGACCAAGGTGTTCAAAGACACAGAACGCGAATGGCCATTTGTTAGTGGTCTGACAGAGACGGCTTAATGTCCCATGGGTCCTGAAACAAAAATCAACTGATTTAGAATGTGCTGATGGAACGGAACGGAGCTATCCCTGAACGTTTTGCAATTGTTCTTGCTGTGTGCTCATGTAAGATTATGTAATGAACAGTTTATTGCCAGTAACGAGGGTGCGGGTGGGGAAGGATTCTGAGGTTTCAGTGTGGGACAGACGTGATCTGATCAAACGGGTAAGTCAAATATTCCCAGAACGTGCGAGAGCTGTTTGGTCCAGGATCACTCCCATCTTCTGTTTCAGAATCAACAAATGAAATTGCTGGAAAATCTCAGCAGGTCCGGTCACATCTTGAAAATGAAAACCGAATGAGATTTCGGGACTGGTGACACTTCTTGTTCCATCTCCATGTCCCTCTGTCTTTCTACAAACTTCCTTTTTATTGAATATGTCCTGACTTCAAACTTTATATTCAGCTTCACTTTTATTGCTTCCTCTCCAAACATTTTCCCAGTCTCTAAAACTGTATCATGCTTGTTCTATCTCTCACTTTGCCCAGGACTTCCAACTGAACAAATAACTCTGTTTCTATTTCCTTCGATACCAGATGGCCAGAGATTGGAAGACATCGGAGCGGTTAGCACTTTCAGAATATCTAATCTGCTCCGCCATTCGATCTTGACTAATATCGTTCTTGACCCCATTCTCCAGTCCTCTACCTGAACACTTACTCCCCAGTCTTAGGATCCAGTCTTTTTCCCAGAGTGGGTCCTAATCCTTCCCAAAACCCTCTACATGTGTTGGCAGCTGTTACACCATGTCGACGTGACATCAATCTCAGTTTCAGTGATTATCGGCAAACACGAACTGTTCTGAGCAGCTCGATCGGGTCTCTGGCCCCACTGTGATCCTGCGGGGGAGCAGCAATCACCTACAACTCCTCCGGAAATGATCGGCGCTTCAACAAAAAACGGACAGAAAGAAAGATAGGTTTGTGTGTCAAAATATGTGGAGGTAATTTCTTTCTGACCAGGTCAGTAAACCTTACTCTGTATATCCCCGCACATTCTAGCTGTTGTGGTGAAAGGGAATACAAGTCCAATTTATTGCCATCTACGCTTTTATTCGATATGTGTCTTCCTTGTTCTGAATATGCAGGGAGTTTCCAGCACTGATGGTCACCATTTCTAACAGTGCATGCCGCGGGTCCTGATCTTTTCTGGAGAGTAGCAGTATCAGTTTGTGCGAAAGTGGCCCAGTACAAAGCTTAGAAGAAACATTGTTGTTCCCTCTTTCCGGACGACAGTCTTTCATATCATGATCGATGGGGCTTTATTGTATTCTCATCAGCAAACCTTGTTTTGAATTTACTCGCCCAATACTACTGTAGCGGTGAAAAGAAGATAATTCAGAATACCTGCTGCGTGAATATCATTTTCAAATTTCTATTCGCAGTGGTCCTTCATATGTGGCGATGTCTATATCACTGCTGGCCATCCTGTTTAAGAGTGCCATTACATATGTTCCTCTGTCTTGGCGCTGCAGGGAAAATTGTCTGCGCCTTTTCAGCCAATATTTCCTGGATATTTCAACATGGTCTTCTTTATTTTTTCAATCATGTCCTCTTTAAGGACACAGTTACCGAGCACTGATCCTTTCTGTAACAACAGTACCGCATTTGCTTGACATGCGAAGGTGGCCTGGATCAGTAACAAGGTGAGCATTCATTTCCTTCTGTCACAGCGAACACTGGATTCATGATGTTAGTCTCTGTCAAATGCATCCGAAAATGTGCTCTGAAAGCTTCATTTGAACGCTGTCTGGCGTTTCTCAACGTGTGTCAACCAAAACCACAAATCCTCAATCATAGTTTGGAGCAGTTCACATATTCGAGTTTCGAAGCAGCAGACACGGATACAGTTCATTCAGTCAACAACAGGAATGAGAAGATTTACAGACACAGATGAACTATCGACTCTTGTTCTCATACTGTTACTAATATTACCGTGTGGCCTGAAGTCTAAGCCATGTTGTAACTAAAAATGAGGAAATCACAGACAGGCTGCCGAATGGCGCAGTATGTATTTTGTTTTCTTGTTCTCACAAAGTTCCAGGAAAGTATGACAGCGAGGGAGAGGAATGCAAGTCAAGTGCAGCTCTGGTGAAACACCTTCTGTCGGATTCAGTCATCAACAAGAAACGTGAATGCGACTAAAGCGGGAAACCTTTTCAAAACTCGAACAAAGAGCAATCACGAACAGTGACCACCTCTTTGACATCTCAGATCGCCTTTGACCTTCCCCTGAATATGTATACAAACTAATTTTTGTACAGCTCAAAGTGAGAAGTGTTTGATTTACCGACATTAAGTGAGCCGCATGTCCTTGATTCACACATAGGTTTCCAACTCAGCTTGCAGCCAGGTGGCAGTTGTTCATGGCTCTGCTGGATAATGCACTATTATGGAGAAAGAAAAGGAAAGTTGGAACTCTTATCGGCTCTGGGTTTCGAATAATCTTGCTACGTGTTCTGCCATTCTCGGATTCCAGTGAGAAACCAGTTTTTCTTGTCATCTGAGCAGCAGGAGAGTCGCCGTTTCTGGCAGGAGCAGGATTCATCATATCCAGTAATCACTTTATCTGAGGAGAGAAAATGAACAAAGTTTCACACAGCGACTAATCAGAATTGCATACCGTTTCAGCATGGTAGCAGGTATGGTCTAGCAAATTCAAAGCCAGATTTGCTGATGAGAACAACAAGCACGACCGCTCAGATAGAGCAATTCCTTCCCACCGCTTATTCTGCAGAACTGGTGCAGTTGCTGTGAGTATGCTGCAGGGTATCATCAGGTACATGCTCTTGGGTTTCCGGTTTTGGCCTTTGTGCTCGCGTGGCTGAGCAACCTGAGACTCTGATTTCAGATTCCACTTCTTAAGAAGGCTTGTGTTTGCATCCCTGCGCGGCCACGTGTGCTAATGGACTAAGCTGGCAACGTTTCGTAGGGATGAGTTTTGTTAAAGTTGAACAGAAAGAAAAAGCTCTCATTTCTTCTAACCCGCGCTGATGTGGCACAGCAGAAAACAACCAACATGTCAGTGCCCATGTTTTTCCCTTCTGCTGTAGTTGTCACGTTCCCCTCCAGATCGAAAGGCCACCAGCATAATATGCGACTCAAAAACAGGCTGCGCCAGTCTTTCATATTCCAGACAATTTGCATTTTTCACCGTTTCTCTGAAAGTGAATGGAGATTTTTATTTCCCTATTGATGTGAAATTAGGTTCTACATTGAATCTGCTCGCAGTTTTCTGTTGTTGTTGCGAAAAGGTGGGAAATTGCGATGTGAAACTTGGTTATTTTTCCCTAATTTCCTTAATTTCTGTCCTGATGAGAGAGGCTGGTGATTGGTCCTCTCGATCCGGTGGAGACATCAGCCCAATTGTTAACCTCATCTAATCGAGACTGTAACTGGTAATCTTCACTTTTCATGGTTCATTGTTAGTCAGTTCTGATTCATGTTACTTGAGCACTTTCCTGGAAGTATTGGTGCACTAAGGTGCCAGTACGTTGAAAGCACCATTTGGAATTGCCTCGCTGCAATTTGTGTGAGCAGCTCATGACTCAGACGACTCGCTCTGCCTCACAGACAGCATTCATGAGTCCGTGTGTCTGAAAATAGGTTCTCTTTGTCAGTTATGCTTCTGTTCATGAGTTGTCAGGTTTTGGTTTCGCTGGAGAGCCGCGCGGGCAACATGATTTGTGAGGTCTTTTCTGCAGCTAAAATCTCCCACTGAGAAGTTGGGAATGTGTCAAGAAGAATGGTCATTGGCAGCCTAAGACTAGAAAAAAATGATTCGTTGCTGGTTTTAACCTGTGGGATTAATCTCAAATGGGAGTGGACTCGCTTTGCATGCGAGAGATTGCGGGGTTGCTAGCTGCGTTCTCCATCCCCTTTTAGGGCGGCACGTGGCTCAGTGGTTAGCACTGCTGCCTCACAGCATCAGTGTTCCACGTTTGATTCCTGTGCGTAGTTTGCACATTCTCCCTGCGTCTGCGTGGGTTTCTTCCCACATTCCAAAGATGTGCAGGGCAGGTGAATTTGACATGCTAATTTGCCCATGATGATCGGAGAATTAGTACAGATCCATATGCCTTTGAAATGTTGAGAGTATACCAGACTCCACCACGAAATCTGACAATTCATTCCAAACACACAAATCTTTCTGTGTGAAAAAAACAATGTCCTTCAGATCCCTTTTAAATTTTGCTACTCTCTCCTTAAAACATTCTTCCCTTGTTTTGAACTTGCCTGTCTTGGGAAGAAATAGTCATTAACCATTTACTCTACCGTCTCCTTCATATTGATAAAAACCTCTGTAATCCCATCCCTCAGCCCTCAAGCTCCAGGGAGAATTTTCACATCCTATTCAGCTTTACGCTACAGTCCAAACACTGTATGCCTTGCAACATCCTCAAAAATATTATCGATCTTACGCCAAGTTCGCCATTGAAAGTGCGTGTGGGTAAGTGCCTGAAGTGAGGCGATGCTGAAACACTGATCATGAAAAACGTGGTTGCGGGGGTTTGTGTGGCAGCGTGGCAGAGGTGTCGAAGGAGCTGTCTTTAAATTATAACCTCGATCCTGTCATTGGTTAGAATTCCCACCACGACCTAAACCACAGGTGAAGTCGGGAACTCTGTTTTTCATGAAAGACCTATAAACAGTGAGATGTCAGGATTTCATCCCATATTCGGCTGTTTTTTGACAGGAACTTGCACTAACTACGGCTGAGGGAGTGCCCAAGCTCAACGATTCAAAACCATGCGTGCATTTACTTGACTATTCGAACACAGGAACTCGGATTCATTTTTTGTGTGTTTCACAGTTACTTGGTGTAAATTTAAAACAGCCTCTGGTTATGCAGAAGAGTTCAAAGCTGGATATTCTCCACTAGAAATGCACAGGAAGAGGCAATCTCTTATTGCTCTTGTTGTAAACTGGTAACTTAGACTGTTTAAACTGACAGGATAACTCGGATCCATCCATCCTCTTGGGCACCTTGAACCGTGTTAATATCAGCAAAGGTAAACTCACACTAAGAGGAATGGGCTCATTGTGGTGAATTGTTAAGGAGTGGTGTGTGAGTCAGAGTGAATAGTGGTCAGTAAATACTGACACTGACATTGAACGTTGCAACACCAGCTCCTCACTCACTTGCTGTCTCATGCCTCCCAGTCATCATTGCCTTTCACATTTTCCTCTCGTCCGTTGCACTTCTCAACTTATTCCCGACAGCTTGCAAGTGTTCCCTTAGAAACTGCAGCTTTAGGAAACGTATTTCTGGGATAAATGCATTGCTCAATGTGATGGGATGCACCGTCAATCCCTAATTACTCGAGTGATTGAGATTTTGAGTTACTCCGCAAAACCCTGGATGTCCTCAGTAGCGGGGTGCAGGCATGATGCCATGAGGCAAGGATTTAGACCTAGTGACATTGAAGGAACAGCGAAATATTTTCAACTGGGAAACGCGAGAAATTTGGAGGGGTAATTGCTGTGATAGCTTTCGCTTGTATTTGCTGCCATTGTCCTTCCAGACAGATTCTGATCGATCACTAAATTGTTCTGGCAGGATCCGTGTGTGTGTTCTGGGTGCAGCCAGGATTTACTTTTCATTCGGATAATTCACAAGAAAAGAATTAAATCGACATCCCCTGACTGGGAATGAAAGCCTGTTCTGGGCAATGCAAAATCAGACTCGTAATCAGGGATGTCCATTGATACTGCAGAAGCCTTTGGGACCTGTACAAACTCTGGTGCCTGCTCTACACGTCATAATCGTCTTCTCAGCAGTGTTTCTCTCTCCATGTTTCCAAGTCGGTTCATATTATCACCCTTGGTTTAAATGTGAAGAAAGCAATGCTGTGATAATCTGAAGTTGTTCAGCAGATATACTGCAGCAAGTTAAGTAAAGACTGATGCTAACACGAGCTCGTTTTGAGCTGCGCTGATGTTTTGGCAGCAAGAAAGGCATCGCTCAACTCGCCTCATTCCGGATGACGGGCTCGAAATGACCAGTGGTTTCTCGCTGAATTAGTTCAGGCTCTGGAATGTAAAAAACTTCAAATATGAAAGTACAGCGAAAGGTAACGGTTCACAGAGTGGGGAATTCCAAGTGAAACAGTGACGGTGATTATGTTTGCTGATTTTTCACCTTGTGAATGCTGTTTCCCTGATGTGGACGTTTACATTCCCTATAGACAAAGTGTCACAGCCAAACCTGGTCTTTGGGTCAGTGACGGAATTGGTAACACGCCTGACGTCGAGTTAGGGGATTGTCGGTTCGCATTTAAAATCACAAGGATGCAGCGTGCTCGTCTATTCCTGTTGTCTGTCAGGAACGGAAGGGTTTGGGTTTTGTTGAATTTACAGTTTCTTTCGTCCACTTCAAATTCTAGCTCAGATCAACGTCTCTCATTGTCTGTAGAACTGGCTTTGGTTTAACCAAAAGCTGCCTTTTGGCGGTTGAACTTGCATATTGGAGCGGGCAGCTGAAGTGAAGCACAAGGAGCTGGTCAAATCCTGAGAACTCTGCCACTCTCGGGGAATGTGTCTGTGCTTCTCTTTCTGTGGGAGACACGACGTGGGTAATAACACAGTGTGACTATGTCAAACTTCAATCCCATTGTTGTGTCATCTAAGGTCAAAGCAAGAACCTCACTGCCATTTCCACTGGAAACATCAGAAGAGATAAGGTTATGGACCAAAGCTGGAAACTGGGAATAGAATAGATGAATGTCTTTAAACCAGACTGCACCATGAGCCAAATGGGATTTTCCGTTCTGCAAAACTTGAAGACGAGTAGAAACCAATCTGCAGTGAAACTGAGCAGAAATGAAAGGGAAAGGCTATTTCATTGAGAATAGGTGCAAGAGTGTCTGTGTTCATTCCGTGTAATCTCGTAGTTAGGATTTGGAACTCTAACCGCCATAGTGTTGGTTCTATTCTCGGACAGGGAATGAATGTTTTATTGTGCAAATATATCGTGGTAACAGTATTTCTGACCACTGGTCCGTACCTGGTAATGCTTGGTTTTGTGCCAGGTTATCAAAAATCAAAAAGATGCAAGTTTTGGAAATCTGAACTAAAAACGAGAATTGATAGAGAAACCCACTACACCTGGCAACATCTCTGGAGAGAAGCACATTTTTTTTAGATGGACAGGAAACAAGTTAGTTATAGATTTCTAGATTATACTGTTGGGAAAATGATAATTTTACCTGTCGAATTAGTATATTTATCAAAATCACTCTTGAGCTTACAAACGTCGAATTTACAATCTTAAAAGGACTTAATCAGCTGTCATGCAACTTTCATTTTCCTGAGCTGGTGGAAGGCTATGTTTTAATGGCTATATTTCCTTTTGCTTTCTGTTATTTAGCAGTCACGCCGAATGGAGAATTGTTTCTTTCAGTGTCTGCCTCAATATATGTCTTTGTTTTTTCTATATTTGTCTCTGTATCCTCCAGGGCCTTTTTCACATTCTTCGACTCTCTGGCTGTCCATATCCCTCATTTCCCATTTCTGCTCTTGAAAAGCCTGACATTCAGAGACAGTTTGAGATTCGAACTGCTGAGAGGCTTTCTGACTCCTGGCTGGCGTCGGTCGAAGTAGTCTCACATTCTCTGGATAATGCGCCTGTCATTGAGACCTGAAGCAAGGAGACATTTCTTCCTCAAAATCTAAAGAAACTTTCGATGTTAAAGTTGAATTCCTTATCCAACAGAAAAAGAAAGTAATTACATGATAGCTGAAGAAGAATAAGGATGCATTTACTGTTGGTGTACAACCAATGAATGGTGACAGCAGAGAATGACGGTGATCATGTCGTGGTGTCAGTGCCATTACAACAACATTCCCCGGGAATGCTGCAGTGTCTCCTGCCTCACCAATTAATTTCCACAAAACTGGGAATGAAGGAATGAGAAGAAGATAATGAGAAGCAGAAGTGCTTGTGGAACTGCGGGAAGAATCTCTCGGTTAAACTAGTAGTTAAATAGAGCAACATACACTACTGGATTTAAACCAGGAAAATGAAGCCGGAACGCGAAATCAGAATATGCAGCAATTCAAACAGGACACTGCGTTTCTCGATCAGCAACACAATACTTGCGAGAAATAACGAGCTTTCAATACAATGAGCAGGCATCAGTGTGATGGGAGGTGCTTTCACCAGCTAAGCCACGGCGCGACGTTAAAATCCAGATTTCTCGTCCATATGTGCAATGTCTGAACCACTTGATCACAGGAATTTCAAAACGCGGTTTCTGTATTAGCGTTGCTCAGTATGAATGGCAATCAAACTCTGCTTGTGCAGAAACAGACATTTCAATGCTGAGCATGCCCCACTGAAAAGGCACAGAAAAAGATAGTATCCTCTTGCATTGGCATCCAACAGATATTTTCATCTGTTTAAACTGACAGAATAAAGAGGATGTGCTCATCTCCTCTCGCGTCCCATTAACCACGTTAATACACACGCAGGGATTTTCAAAGCAATATGAACAGGCTCATTGTTGTGAATTGACAGCAGTGGTGTGTGAGTCATTGCGAACAGTGTGCAATAAATGCTGAACCAATAGCACTGACACTGAGCCTTGCACCATCAGCTCCACACTCACAACTTGCGTCATGTCTCCTCGGCATCAGTGCATTTGACTTTAATTATTCTACCCTGCACCTCTCCTCGAATTATTCCCGACCACTTGCAGTGTCGAATTAGAACGTGCAATTATCAGAAATGCATTTCTGGGACACAGTTATTCACTGCCCATCCCTAATTATCCCAAAGATGTAGGGGACGAGTTACTTTTGTTAACTCCTCAAATCCTTAGTATGGAGGTACTGACAAGAAACCGCTAGAGATGGAGTTCCTGGATTGCGGAAAGCAGACCGACCCCAAACTGCGAACGTAACTCACCCAGGGAAGAGCAGATGGACCCCACTCTGTCAATGTAACTCAACCAGGGGACAGACGTCTGACATCACACGTTCAATGTAACTCAACGAGGTAATTATGGCCTGACCGCACTCTGTTAATGTAACTCACCCAGGGAAGAGTAGACTGACGCCACTCTGTCAATGTTAGTCATCCAGCGAATAGCAGACTGAACCAACACTTTATATGTAACTCACCCAGCAAATGGCAGACTGACACGACTCAGTCAGTATAATTTACCCAAGAAAGAGCAGACTGATGCCACTCTATCAACGTAACTCACTCAGAGAAGAGCAGGCTGTACCCATTCTGTCTCTGTCACTCATCCAGGAAAGAGCAGGCTGGTTTGATTCTGTCAATGAAACACAAGCAGGGAGACGAGCCTGACTCCACTCTGTCAAAGTAACTCACTCAGAGAAGAGAAGACTTATTCCATTCTGTCTATGTGAATCATCCAGCGAAGACAGTAATGAAACCACACTTGCTGTTAAACTCAGACAGAGAAGAGCAGACTGTCACGGCTTTGAGAAAGTAACACGCCCATGGAGGAGCAGACTGACACCACTCTCTTAACGTAGCTCACCCAGGGAAGAACAGACTGAGTGTATCATTTGCGTATGTTGCTGTACAAGAGTCACTGTTCAAGTCCAGCATCAAGGTACACTGGGAGATACCCAAAAGGAGTCTCCCCCGATTGGTGCAAATACACGTTTCTCCCATGCAATCCACGATCTGGAATGCTGTGGTCGGTAGCGTGTCAGGCTTGGGGCTGTAGTTAGCCTGGAGTTCGGGTGGTGACACGAGATTTGCCCAAATTGCCCCTCACTATCAGGGTCAGGCGAGTCGCGTCCCGTGGAAGCAGACAGCTGGCATTTCTCGCCAGGCTGTCAGTAATTTGCTGGGCAGTCTACCTTTGGGCTGTGTGGAAACATATCCAACAAGTGGAGCCAACGTCTAATCTCTCGTTTTGTCGTATGACCAAAGCACATGCTCTGTTCCCTTCACATCTAGCAATGGCCCTTCACAGCTCCCAACCTACTGGCGTCGCATTTACGCCATTTAACTCCAGCAGGCAAATTCCCCTCCTGCTTTAAATTCGCTCTCTTGCCACGGCCGTCTACCTTCGGGTTCGGGTGTGTCATTAATGACCTTTTCCCCCCTTGGGGTTAGGTCCATGATCTGGTTTGATTGGTTGCCATGCCCCACTGCTCCTATCGTCTGTAGTACATTCTGCACTGGAACTCGGAGGGTGGGGGTGGGGTGACTGCACCACTATATTCAACTGTCGACAGATGTCGGAGAAGGATCTATCTATTCCACACCACGAGACTCTCTCATTGCTCTTCTGAGTCTTACTTTGATCATAGAATATCTATTTCCCATGTCAGGTGCCCCTTTTGTCGTGGTGGCTACTACTAAGTGCCAGTCACCGGCGCGGCATGGATCCCTGCATAAATCTGAATTATCGAATTTATAGTCGTCCTTGTTACTGAACAGCTATGGGTCGCATGTAACGATCCATTTCGCCCTATCAGTTAAGATTTCCGTCAGCTGCTGCAGCTCAGACCCCCCTGCCCTTATGAATAGTCCTACCAGAGCGCTTGCCAACAGTGTGAACTGGGGCAGCCCCACATTTGCTGAAGTCTTCTAATAAATACTTGCTCTAAATTGGTTTTGGTGTTGTGCGATGTCTCGTCAGTCCCAGCTGCAAGTTTGTAATGGCTGGTGTGTATCCACGTGGCTGTTCCGGCGATCTTAACAGCTATCTGTGCTGTAAGGCGTACTTGAAACGGTCCCAGCCACCTCTTCGCCTGTTTTCCCTCCTGAAGTCTTTCGCCACTATTCAGGCTCCAGGTTATAGATGGTACATCTTCCCTTCTGCTGATTGGGGTAGTGCTGTCTTCACTTGATTCTTTATTTGGGACAGAAGTGTAGAGAGTTTCATGCAGTAACACAACATCTTATCCTCACAGTGGCCTGTTATTTGGCTTCCCTTACGTCTCGGGACAATTCCTGTGTTTGGGGCCTACCAAACAAAATCTCAAACGGGCTAAGATTAGCTCTCCCTCTCCTCCTAGATCTCATACACATTGGCACAATTGGAAGTGCCTTTGTCTCTGTCATCCCTAGTTCCTCACAGCATTTTGTCAATTTATTTTTGAAGGTAGAATTTTCTCTTTCCGATGCCCTCCCGCTCGTTTGGTGGTAGGCACAGTGTTATCTCATGTTTATTCCCAAATACTCACTAATCTGCTGTCGGGCATTATGGACAAATGGTGTTCCACTGTCACTATTAAGCCTAGAGTGTAGTTTTGCTCGCTGAGCTGAAGGTTTGATATCCAGACGTTTCATTACTTGGCATATGGAGGTTAGTGGGCGAGTGTAGGTTAGTTGGGCTTCGATCGGCACAACATCAAGGGCCAAAGGGCCTGTACTGCGCTGTATTTTTCTATGTTCTATGTTCTGGGTGACATCATCAGTGACGAACTCCAAGTGAAGAGAAGCTGTTGTCTCCTGCGTTCCAGTTATATGTTTGTCCAGGTTGGGGTTCCTGGGGTTTGTGGTGATGCCATTTCTTGTTCGTTTTCTGAGGGGTTGATAGATGCTATCTAGATACATGTCTTTTTTATGGCGTTGTGGTTGGAGTGATAGACCTCAAAGAATTCTCTGGCATGTCTTTGCTTAGCCTGTCCCAGGATAGATGTGTTGTCCCAGTCGAAATGGTGTTTTTGTTTCATCCGTATGAAGGGCTACGAGGGAGAGAGTGGCTAGCTGGTGTTCTGTATCGTGGTGGCTAACTTTCTTCCTGTTTGTCCTACGTAGTGTTTGTGGCAGTCCTTGCATGGAATTTTGTATATGACGTTGGTTTTGTCCATGGGTTGTACTGGGTCTTTTTAATTTGTTAGTTTTGTTTGAGACTGTTGGTGGGATTCCGAGGGGTCTTAGTAGTCTGTCTGCCACTTCTGAGACTTCATTGATGTATGGAAATGTCGATAGGGTTCCTGGCTGTGTTAGGTCTACTTGACGTGGTTTGTTCCTGAGGAATCTGTGGACTGTATTTTTTAAGTATCCGTTCTTCTTGAATACGTTTTATAGGTGCTTCTCCTCTGTTTTCCAAAGTTCGTCTGCGCTGAAATGTGTGGTGGTTCGTTGGAATAATGTTTTGATACAGCTTCCTTTTTGCGTGTTTGGATGGTTGCTGGTGGAATTAAGTATTTGGTCAGTGTTTGTCGGTTTGCTGTATATGCAGACACAACAGAGAATTCCGAGAGGCCTCGCACTCCAATCAAAACGCCATAAACAAACACATTGATCGATTTACCATCTGTCAACCCCTCAGAAAACGAATAGGAAATGACATCACCACAAACCCCAGGAACCCCATCCAGGACAAACATATAAATAGAAAGCAGGAGACAACATCTTCGCTTCTCTTGGAGGTCGCCAATGATGATGTTACCTCGCCAGGTAATGAAACGTCTGGATAACAAACGTACAGCTCAGCGAGCAAACCTCCACCCTAAACCTCAACCGGAGCTATAAACCTTCGCAAACCTTGGGACTACTAAGCCTCTCAGGGATGCTCCATCTCGGAATTATTTCAGTTAGGAAAGCTTTGGTTACGGCACTGGCATTCTGTTTTTCCGTGAGGAACGCTTGCACCCATTTGGAAAATATATCAACTATTACCAGACAATACCTTTTTCCTTTGCAGGGTGTTAGTTCGCTTAAATCCAGTTGTAAATGTTCAAATTCTTTTTGGGATTTCGGAAATGCTACATAACTCATCTGTATTCCCCTCCCCACATTATTGTCGCACAGATAACACATCGTTCACAATATTTCTGGAAGTAATGAGTAAATCCCTCAGTGCACCACTGTCCTGAAATGCTGTCATATCTCCCCTCTTTTGACACATGTTCCTTACCGTGTGTCAGTTTGGCATAGATTGGAAATAGTGATCGTGGTAGAAAAGGTTGAGCATTGGGGCCAAATCATACCCCTTACCTCAAACTGCACTCTGCTTTTTCCCACTCAAACGTGTCTTCCAGCCTGGACATCGACTGTGACTCCCTTAAGTCTGCTATTTGGGTAAGGATTTTTGTCATTCCCATGTCAACTGATCATTTACCGGCTGCTGGGCTGCCGTCCTTGCCGCTGAGTCTGCCCTTGCATTTCCTCGAGAAACTGAATCGTTATTTTTCGTGTGGGCATTATATTTACACACAGCAATTGATTTAGGCAATACGACCACTTCCAAGAGGTCAGAAATCTAATCACGGGTGTGTGATGGGCTTTCCGGTGAAGGTCAAGAAGTCCCTGTATTTCAACAGGGTTACAACATCTTGTGCAACTCCGAATGCGTATCTGCTATCGGTTAAATATTGGCTGTGTTTCCCCTTGCCAATTTACATGCCTCAGTCAAGGCGATCAGCTCCGATGCTTGCGCTGACAGTTGAGAAGCGAGTGATTTCCGCTTTGAATACCTCAATGGTAGTTACTAGAGCATGCCCAATAAAATTCTGACCTATCTCCTTGCACCTGAATGCTGTCCCATCCACACCAAAAAACGCCATATTTAGATTCTGAATTGGTGAATTCTGCAAGTCTTGTCTAGGCAGCACATTTCATTAATTACAGCGATACAATCATGTGGGTCTCCGTCTCCTTCTCCAGTGAGAGGATTAGCAGCATTAAGGACGTTACATCGTTTTATTGCAATGTTAGGCTTCTCCAATAACACAGTATTGCATCTGAGTCAAAGTGCTGCCGACGTATGTGCTTTCTTTTGCTCGGAAAGCAGTAAGGATACTGCATGTGCGATCAGTTTGGTTAAGTCGCCATAGCCGATTATATCCCTGGACACTGCAACCAGAGCTCACAGGCAATCTGATACGCAATCCTGCCGCTACGAGGTCTAGCTTAGCCGAAAAACAAGCTGCCAGCCTGAATTTTCCCCCATGATCCTGCAACATCACAGATGTCATGCAGCCATGTTTCTCATCTACCGTTTGACAGAAGGCTTGTTTGGATTCTGAATCCCCAGTGTAGGTATACTTTGAAACGGCTTTTTCAGTTCAACTCGGCCGCTGGGATCCATTGCAACGGACCTTGGTTGTGCTACCCTTTTCATGGGCCATGTCACTTCAGGGCGCCTCCAGATTTGTGTAATGTGGGATAAACGTTCTTCAGTAGGAGCGTATGCCCCAAAAGGATAACAATTGTTTCTTCATGTGAGACCTTGGAATTTGCTGAATTACTTGCACTCTGTCTTCACCAATGGCCTTCCCTTGTTCAGATATTAAGTGACTGAAGGACTTCACCTGTTGTTGCATAAATCGAAGCTTTGCGAGACTGGCTTTGTGCCCTTCCCTCGTGCAATGCAAAGGAATCCTTCTCACATTGTTCCTCTGTCGTTGCTACTATTAAGCAATCGTCTACAGATTGCAGAAGCGCAAACCCAGAGGTTAAAACAAGAGTCTCCAGACTCCTGCGTAGAGCCTCATTATATATGGTGGGTGACTCACAGTAACATTGACAAAGTCGTGTGAACGCATAGGATTTCCATTTGAATGAAAAAGCGAACCAGAATTGACTATCTGGATGCACTGTTACACTAAAGAATGTATTTGCTAAATCCACAGCAGGAAACCATTTACTGTCCGGTCTAAATTGAACTAATACAGTATAGGGTTGGGGAACATTTGATGCGCGCGGGACAACACTGTTATTGACTGCCTGTAGGTCTTGAACAAACCTGTATTCCTCCGGTTCACTTGGAATTTTAGCCTTTTTGATCAGAAAAATGGGAGTTCTCACCGGTGAGTTTACATTGGGGATTATCTCTCTCGCCTTTGGGAAGGATTGAAAGACTGGAGTAACTACGTCAATGGCCTCGGGTTTTTACGGGTATTGTGCCCTGCAAGGACGATAATCCGACTTCGTGGTTACTCGTATTGGTTCACAACCTCGTATAAGCCCCGAATCATGTTTTCCTTTTACGCATAATTCAGTTAGGACCGTTATTAATCTTGGGTCTGAGAAGTTCATCTTAGGGAAACGCCAGGCCAGCCTTTTAGGCTCTTCAGGGCTCGCGGGGGTTACCTCGACTGTTCTATTGCCTGAGTTGGACAAATTAATTTCTTCCTAGATATCCGCACATCTGCATTAAACCACATACCCACATCGTCCCAGAACACCCAACATTTCGTTCTTTATGCCTTTAGTACCCATGGCCCAAAATCTTGCCACCAGTCACTGGACACCTTCGCCAGTGACACGCGAGGAGCGTAGTCTTCCACATCAAAATTATAGAGTTTACTTGCCGTCACAGGTACTTGACGTAAGTTCACACTGACTGCACATCTGCCATCCCTTCAATAAAATTCGCACAATAACAACTGACCTAGTTTAACCAATCTCCTGAACAAATACTTCTCTTATGGTTCCTCAGGGCCATCGTGGTATATGTGTGCTGTGCAGTGCAGCATTTTCCCGCAAAAAAAAATCGGTGTTAATAGGATTAACATGGTTCCCTGCTTCCAGGGCGAGTGAATTGCTCAATGAACTCATTGCTCTCTGGCTTAATTGCCACTCATAGACATACACCAGGGGTCGTGGATTGTATTTTGCAGTTTACACTTGTGAATCTTCCTTTTGAATTACCTGCAAACCCGTCGGAGTACTGAGCAAATACAACCCCAGTCTCACTATGAGATTCCGAGCCATCAAATGTAAAGGACAGAATTCCGCTAAAAAAATTGAGAATTAGAATTTTTACACATTACTGATTTCACACAATATGGGTGCGGTACAACTCTCTCATATCACGACGCCTGATGCCTCCATTGAGTTCAGGAACATTCCACTCATCGTTATTGGCGTCAACTCTCTGAACTGTCTTGATTTGAGGAGTGAATGTACATTGCTACCTATTTTCTTGTTTCGTACATCATTCCATTGATGAAGCTGCTCCTCAGGTGTGCATCATACAGTGTGATCTCTGCCGTCGTTATGTCCTTGGGTAGTATCAGTCCACAATAGACGTTATCGACTTTCGTGAGGTGCTTAAGGTACTGGGACATTGTCTCGACTTCTTTAGGGATTCTTTTCAATTGATTGTGGGTACGATATGCTATTGGTGATTCAGCAGACCCTGAGGCGGCGACCGTTGACTTGGAGTCTTCGCGAAGTGGATCTGGTAGGGGGGCTGTAGCTCTTCGAGGGCACCCATTAAGGTCAGGATCTGATCCAGTCTTAAGACACTGTACAGCTTCATTTGGTTGTTTTCCGTGTGTGTGTACATGTGCGCTGGTGTTTGTACCTGTACTTGATCCATCTTTTATTCGAGATTTTCTTTCCCTGAAATCAGGCTCAGCATTCAACATGTTTATAAGCACTCCAATTCACAAGTTCTATTTTACCCTTCCGTTTCTCCTTCTCTCTCTCTCCTCCAACGGTGACCTCAACATTTGCAACTGCTTGTTAATAAAATTTCCTTCCTCCAGAAAAACATATTCCTTGATTTACATTTTTAACTGCTTTACAGAAACTGGGCCATAATTATTTAGCATATATTGTATTTTTTCTTGACCATTCCGAGTTGTCTGTCGACCCTCTTTTTGTTCGCTCTTGCTGGAGCCGATTTTCATGGATATTGGAAAAGTGTTCATCTCTCTCTGTCTGTCTCTCTATCTGTATATCTGTCTATCTCTCTCTATCTCTCTCTCTCTCTCACGATACCATAATCTTCTCTTTGCCAATGTAACTTGCTTTTACCTCCTGAGGTCCCCTCTCATTGGGCGCTACCGCCTCATTGCCTTGGTTTTCACAAACCAAGAACCCACGTAACCGGTACAGCTTTGGCGACTCCAACGCTGCCCATGGTGGCTCCAAATCTCAAACCACCGTTAATCTTGCTGTCCCTTAAACTCTCTAGAGACGGCAATCCTTTCCCTTGAATTTTACTCGAATACCGCGCGAGAGTTCACTGGCGCCTCTTCCTGGTTCATTTATTCTCTTCGAACGAGTCTCTATGTCGGATTACTTTAGCCACAACTCTTACCCCGACCCTATTCGATTCGGAACGCGACTCTGGGGCGATCCACTTATCCCCAGTCCTCTCACGCAAAGGGGCCAATTCAGCACTCGATATGAAGTGAAAGACCTTCAAGGCAGTGGCGCGTACACCTGGGAATCTTCAAAATCTTACCCAGTCGCAGAGTCCCAGGCGAGCCCCCTGGTTTACTGCCGTGGAATTTCAATCGACTCGACGCAAATGCTACCAAGAGCATTATTTTTGAAATTTGCAGAGTGGACCCGACACATTTGCAAGACGCCTCATAACAAGGACGCCTGACGGTTTTCACATATTCCCTTTATACTATAAATCGCCTTGCTTTATCACACTTCAAGCCAGGAACCTGGATCAGTCGAGATCCTTTCCACATATGGAGTTGCTTTTTCTAATTAATTGACTGCTGATATAATAGATTATTGGCCTTGAGAGTCAGCTGTAAATTAGTTTGAACTTTACATTTTCTCTGTCTTTTTGCAAAGTTAGGACTATAGTTCTTTGTTTCAACCATGGTTTCACAGATTTCCCAATAAATGATAATTTCCCATTACAGGGGTTCAGGCTGACAGTGACTCAATAAGTGTGATGGAGTGAGGATGATAGTGACACAATGAGGGTGAGGTGTCAGCGTGGTAGTGACGCAGACTGTGTGAGTGGATCAGGCCGATAGTTGCGCAGTGAGGGGGGTCAGAGTGATAGTGATGCAGTAAGTCTGAGGGATCAGACCGATAGTGACGCAGTAAGTGTGAGGTGGTCAGGCGATAGTGAAGCACTTCGTGTGAGGGGTCAGTGTGACAGTGACGCAGTAAGAGTGAGTGGCCAGGCTGACAGTGACGCAGTAATTGGAAGGAGATCAGGCTGATAGTGATGCAGTAAGTGTTACTGTGTCAGGCTGATCCTGACGCATAAAGTGGGAGGGGACAGGGTGATAGTGATGCAGTAAGTGAGATGGGGTCAGGCAGAGACTGACGCAGTGAGGGTGAGACAGTCAGGGTGATAGTGAGGGAGAAAGTGTGTGCGTTCAGGCTGGTAGTGACACAGTAAGTTGAGAGCGTCAGGCTTATCGTGGCCAATAAAAGTGAGGTGTTAGTGGAATAGTGACATAGTAAGTGTGAGGTGTCAGTCTGATAGTGAAGCAGAAAGTGTGTGGGGGTCAGGCTAATAGAGATGCAGCAAGTGTGATGGGGTCAGGCAGATAGTGTTACAGTATGTGTGAGGGGTCAGGCTGATAGTGATGCAGTAAGTGTCCGTGAGTCAGAGTGATCCTAATGCAGGAAGTGAGAGGGGACAGGATGATAGTGACGCAGTGGGTGTGAGGGGGTCAGCGTAATGGTAACGGAATAAGTGTGAGTGTTCAGGCTGATAATGATGCAGTAAGTTGAGGGCGTCAAGCTAATACTGGCCAGTAAGTGTTAAGTGACAGGGTGATAGTGATGCAGGAAATGTGAGGAGTCAGACTGATAGACACGGTGAAATTGTGAGGGGTCAGGCTGATAGTGATGCTGGAAGTGTGCGAGTGACAGGCTGATAGTGACGCAGTGAGTGTGTTGGGAGCAGAGTGACAGGAACGCAATAAGTGTGAGCGGCTCTGGATGATAGTGACAGGTCAGTATGAGGGGGAGGATGGTAATGATCCAGTGAGTGTGAGGTGTCAGGATGACAGTGAAGCAGACTGTGTGAATGTGTCATTTGTGATGGTGACATGGCAAGTGTGATGGGGTCAGGGTGACAGTGACGCAGATGCTTTCAGGGGGTCAGGTTGTAGTGATGCAGTAATTGTGAGGGGTCAGGGTGATAGTGACGCAGTGAGTGTGAAATGTCAGTGTGATAGTGACGCAGAACATTTGAGGGGCCAGGCTTATAGTGACGCAGTATGGGCAAGGGGTCAGGGTAACAGTGTTGTAGATGCACTCACAGCACCAGGTTGTAGTAAAGCTGTAAGTATGAGTGTCTCAGGCTGATAGTGATGAAGTAAATGCGTTGGGGTAAGGTGGATAGGGATGCAGTAAGAGTGCAGGGGTAGTGCTAAAGTGACGCAGTAAATGTGAGTGTTGAAGCTGATAGTGACGCATTAGTTTGAGGTGATCAGGCTGATCTTGACGCAGTAAGTGTGACGTTGTCAGCATGATAGTTACGCTGTCAGTGTATGGGCGCACAATGATCTTGACGCAGTAAGATTGGGGAGTCAGGGTGATAGTGACGCAGTAAGCATGAGTGGGTAAGTCTGATTGTGACGCAGTATATGTGAGGGAGTCAGCCTTGTAGTGGCGCAGTATGTGTGAGATGGTCAGGCTGATATTGATGCAGTTAGTGTGTTGGGGTCAAAGTGATAGTGACGCAATAGGTGTAAGTGGCTCAGGATAATAGTGACACAGTGGGTGTGAGATACCAGTGTGATAGTGACACAGTAAGTGTAAGGGGTCAGGATGACAGTGACACTAAGTGTAAGGCCCTCAGTGTGATACTGCCGCAGCAAGTGTGGGATGTCAGGGTGTAAATGACGTCGTAAGTGAGAGACGGGCATTGCGATAGTGAAGCAGTAAGTGTGAGGGTGTCAGGCTGATAGTGACACAGTCAATGTGACGGAGCAGTGTTTTAGTGACAAGATAAGAGTGAGGCGTCAGTCTGATAATGACACAATAAATGTGATGGAGTCCGGCTGATAGTGACACAGAAAGTGTGGGGGGTCAGACTGATAGTGACACAATAAGTGTAAGGATTCAGGGTGATAGTAACATGGGAAGTGTGAGGGCGTGACTGAAAGTCACGCAATAAGAGTGTGGCGGTTAGGCTCATGGTGACGCAGTAAAACTAAGGCCGGCAAGGTGAAAATGGCAAAGATTGTGTGAGTTGGTCAGGGTGATAGTGACGCAGTAAACGTGAGGAGGTCATGGTGAGAGTGACGCATGAAATGAGAGAGGATCAGAGTGAGAGCGACGCAGTAAGTATGAAGGGGTCAGGCTGATAGTGACACAGTCAGTGTGATGGGGCAGAGTTTTAGTAACATGGTAAGCGTGAGGCTTCAGTCTGATACTGACACAAAAAGTGTGATGGAGGCAGGCTGATAGTGACGCAGTAGGTTTTAGGAGTGAAGGTGATATTAACATAGGAAGTGCGAGGGCGTCACTGATAGTGATGCAATATTTGTGTGGCTGTCAGGTTGATAGTGACGCAGTAAAAATGAGGATGTCACGGTGAAACTGGTGGAGTAAGTGTGAGGATGGCAGATGGACAGTGATGCAGTAAGTGCGAGGGGTTCACGCTGATATTGAGGCATGCAAGTGTGAGGGGCCAGGTTGATAGTGACGCTGTGTGCCGGCGGGTCTGGCTGATAACGACGCAGAAAATGTGAGTGTCTCAGTGTGACAGTGACGCATTACGTGTGAGGGGGTCAGGGTGATAATGACAGAGAAAGTGTGAGGTGGTCAGGTTGATAGTGATGCTGTAATTGTGAGCTTGGTCAGCGTGATAATGAGGGGCTCAGGCTGATAGCGACACAGTTATTGTGAGGGGATCAGGGCAGTAGTGACGCAAAACGTGTGAGCGGGTCAGGCGAATAGTGATGCAGTATGTGTGAGGTGTCAGGCCGATAAAAACGCAGTAAAGGTGAGAGTGTTGGTGTGCTAGTGACGCAGTAAGTGTGAGCCGCTCAGGATGATAGTGACGCCATAAGTGTGAGGTTTCAGGTAGACACCAATGCGGTAAGTGTGACGTGTTCAGGGTGACAGTGACGCAGACACTTTGAAGGTGTCAGATTGAGAGTGACACAGGAAATGTGAGGGGACAGTTTGATAGTGACACAGTAAGTGGAAGGGGTCAGGCTGATAATGATATGCTAATTGTGATGGAGTCAGGATAATAGTGGTGCAGTGAGTATGAGTTGTCAGGGTGATAGTGATATACACGGTGTGAGTGGGAGAGAGTTATAGTGATGCATCAAGTATGAGGAGGTCAGAGTGATAGTGTGCAGGGTGTGGCTGAAGGTGACGCAAGAAGAGTGAAAGGTTCAGGGTGATCCGGACGCACTAAGTTTGGGGATCAAGGTAATGGTGATGCTGTAAGTATTTAGTGGGTCAGTCTGATAGTGACACAGTACGTTTGAAGGGATCATGCTGGTAGTGATGCAGTAAGCGTGAGGGGGTCAGGCTGATATTGATGCACTAAGTGAGAGAGTGTCAAGGTGATGGTGACGCATCAAGTGTGAGCAGGTTAGAGTGAGAGTGACGCCGTTAGTGAGTGGGGTTTCGCTGATAGGGATGCAGTAGGTGCGCATGTGTCAGGGTGTGAGTGATGCAGGAAGTATGAGGGTGCCAGAGGGATAGTGACGCATTAAGTATGAGGGGGTCAGAGTGATTGTGACGCAGTAATTCTGAGGGAATCAGAGAGATACCAACGCAGAAAGCATGTGGGGGTCAGGCTGTTAGTGACGCTGTCAGTGTGAGTGCCTCAGCCTTATAATGATGAAATAAATTTGAGAGAGTAATGCTGATTGTAAGGTGATAAGTGTGAGTGAGTCAGGCAGGTAGTGACGCTGTAAGTGTGAGTGTTGAAGCTCATAGTGAAGCAGTAGTTGTGAGGTGGTCAGTGTGATTGTGACGCAGTAAATGTGAGAGGGTCAAGGTGATAGTGAAATAGTAAGTTTGAGGAGGCAGTGTTGCAGTGACACGGTAAGTGTGAGGCGTCAGTCTGATACTTACATAATAAGTGTGATGGAGTCAGGCTGATAGTGACACAGTAAGTGTAAGGAGTCAGGGTGATAGTAACATAGGAAGTGTAAGGGCATGACTGATAGTGACAAAGTAAGTGCTTGCAGTCAGGCTGATAGTGACGCAGTCAAAATGAGCGTCTCGAAGTGAAAGTGGCGCAGTAAATGTGAGGGCGCCAGATGGATAGTGATGCAGTAAGTTTGAGGGGTTCACACTGATATTAAGACGGTAAGTGTGAGGGGTCAGTTCTATAGTGATGCAGTAAGTGTCGGCTGGTCAGGCCGATAGTGATGGATTCAAAGACCAAATATCCAAGGCTCACTGTAGTGCTGAATAGTGAGACTTCTCAAGGCTAAGACAAAAATCAATAGTTTTCATCCTGGTCATACATCACAATGCTTCATTTTAATATTGTCCTCTCCTGCTTCTAGATTCACCAATGAGGGAACAAAATTTAATTGCACCACCTTGTTTATCTCTTCAAATATTTTGCAACTCTCAATGAGATTACCTCTCTTGTTTTGAAACTGTTAAGAAAAGGCGGGATTTGCCCAATTTCAATTCAGAGGACTAACGTTCATCCATGATATCAAGGCTAATCACCATTCGTGGTATTCCTCATATGGCATTAGTATCTTTCCTAAATTGAGGATTATAATTCCTCATACTGTCGTCCAAGTGCGGTCGAACTGAGCCACCATACATTGGAAATAATGCTTCGTTCTCGTGCCCTGAAATCCTTCTGCAGCTTTCACAACAGACTTCTACAACTGCTACTAGACTTCAATGACTTATTAAAAACTTCTCCAAGATGCATTTCTAAAAATCTGTACAAACGACTTTCGACTTCATACCTTCGACAAATAATCTCCACACATTTCCCTCCTGACAAGTATGATAAAGTCAAATCATTGCTATTTATTAGATCATGAGGAACATGGATAGGTTGACTCGTCAAGGTGTTTTCCGGCAGGTGAGGAAGTCAAAATTTAGAAAACATCGGTTTTAAATTAGTGGGTAAGGATTTAAAAGGGATGTCAGGGGCAACTTTTTCAGACGTGTCCAGAATGAGATGCCAGAGAAATTGGTGGAGTCTGATGCAACTGTAACATTGAATGGCATCTGGATGGATATATGAGTAACAAGGTTTAGAGGGATGTGAGCCAAATGTTGGCAAATGTGCCCTATTAATTTAGGATATCTGTCCACCATGGTCAAGTTGGAAAGAAGGGCCACTTTCCGTGTTGTATTGTTCAACGACTTGATGACTCGAGAACAACCGCAAAAACTTTGCAAATAATTCCGTCAAGACGATTTCAAGTTCCAAATCTTCGGTTAGTCTTCCTCTCTTGTGCTCACAAGTTCATTACCTGATGTCAGAACTTACAGATAAGTTGCTGGATCCATTTCTGTAAATTGGTTCTGCATTCTTTCTAATTCCGATTTTTTTTACTAACGTAGCTAGTGTTTATGGACTTAGCATCAATTTTTCTAATACCATATTTCGATGAATATTAAAACACAACAGCATATATAATTTGGAACCAGATGATGAGCAATTGAGTCAAAATCGATCGGACGCAGTGAGACAATGATGTACATTGTCTCACTGTCTTCGTGGTGTACATCCGTGTCTCTATAATTCGACGAAGAATCATTCCCTCAACTTCAGCTGTGTCAGAATCTAGTTTGCGGTGAAAGCCTGTCAATCTGCTAAGGTAACGTTCGTCTGGGTCTCTGCAAAGGATTTGGCGAAATTTTGGGTCTTGACAATTTGTTCTTCCAACAAATGAATTCAGTTGTTTTACTGTGAAAATTGACATACTTGCTGCAGCTGTGATGGCCGAGAGGTTAAGGCGTGGGATTTGAAATCCAATGGGGTCTTCCTGCGTAGGTTGGAATCCTGTTCACAGCGTTGAATCTTTTAAAAGTCATTAATTCCTTTGCAGGATTTGAATTTCGTGGAGCTTGAGCTTTGCATTCAATCGAAAGTAAATTTTCAACTGTGAAGAATCCGAAGTAATTTCAAGACTGACCCAGTCATCTAATTGAATAAATTATATGTCGAGACACAAAAAGCCACCAACTTCCAACACGAATCAGTTTCAACACATTTGTCGAACTATCGTGAAATTTGGATGTTCGGGGTGTGGAATTCAGCAAAACAAGAAGCAATGCAATACACTTACCTGCAGGTGATGAATTTTTTTTTTAGGATCAGTTGAAAGTCAAGCTGAGAAAGTTCAACCTAATTTACAGCTGACTCTCAAGGCCAATAATCTATTATATCAGCAGTCAATGAATTAGAAAAAAGGAACTCCGTGTGTGGAAAGGAACTCGACTGATCCAGGTTCCTGGCCTGCGATGTGAAAAGGCAAGGCGATATCAGCGGAGTAGAATTTTCTGGAAATATTAGAAATGGAATGTTAACGGTCTTCTGCTGTCCACATTCGTAAGAAACTGTGCATTAAGAACTGAAATTGAAAATTAACGATGAAAATCAGACTTAGCCCTCTGCTTGTGGTGTAGCATTGTTCAGAACAATAGGTTGTTGTTGAGGCTAAAATTGACCAAAATAATCGATGGGGAACTTATCCACGGGCTTCGTTGGAGCAGTTGGTGTGGGGAGCTCAGCTTGAAGAACCAAATGCCAATTATTCATCCTGGCTGTCTGAATTGCTTAGTTAAACATACTCCCAGTTTAATGAAAAAAACCTTTGCTGTCAGATTAGATGTTTCCATGTCAGCATGTACCGATATGCGAAGACACTCCATGGAGTAGATGTGACTTAAATTTTGACTCTAACGTCAGAGATGTTAACACATTTCTGCACCAAAACAGCACTACCATTGGTATCAAATCAAACTGAACAAAGGACTAGTCACTTAGACATTTCCTGTCTGCAGACTCTGCCAATGGACCGTTCAGGCCCGATGTAGGAATAGGGCGTGGTGACATCTGTTCGCAAGTGGATCACTTCATTCTTGCTCATGATCCATAAACCGTAATTCATTTTGAACTTCTTCGCCATCAGCATGATAAGTGTTACATAATGCACAGGTTTGCTTCTCGAAAGAAAGAGCGAAATCTTATCCAATGCAGACGCAAATTCAAGTTGTCCCTGGTCGACCAGAAGACAGATGTCGCGAAACAAAGTGAATACAGAAAACAATCAATATTTTCTGGGAGTCAAAAAGATGTACTGGAAGAACAGAAACATATATTTGGAACTAAAGTCACATACCACTTCCACAGACTAAATGTTCTTGAACCGTTATCTTAATTTGACCTTCATGTCCACCATTGCTGCAAAAATTATCTTAACAACTGAGAACGTTGTGTTCTTTGATATTCTCTCCTTCATGTTTCTCTTGATTTTGATACTAAAACCGAGCAATAGTAATGCACCCTATTTCACTTGCAAAGATCAGAAGAAGATCAATTTATAAGAGAACAGAAATAAAGCTACGTCTGTCTTGCGAGAGAAAACACAGTTACCATTTCGACTCCAAAAAGTCTTCTTCAGAAGCCTGCGCAATGAACTCGAAATAGTAGACCGAAAATGAAAAAAAGAAGCCAAAATACCGCGAATACACCACCCGCAAGTGCCTCAGGTCCTACTCGAATATGCCGGATTACTACCATCAACATCAGTGGAGAATGGAACAAAGCTCATTCTGCAGTTGTTTGACGTAGTTTGTAAAGTCAGAAATAGGATTCGGTAAAAAGCGGTTGAAAGCGGGATATAGGAACTCTGAAAAAAGCAAGTGCGTGCTTTGCTTTGAAGAAGGTTGGCAGTGATGAAAATGGAAATTAACTACAGTAAGGGGGGCTTAATTAATACTCAGCATCGTTGCAACACACAGGGACGCAATTCTTTTTGCTAGGTTTCTGTTCTGCCATTTTATAATCACGACTGCTGTCGGGTTTGGTTTCCATTCCAGGCTTCGGTGACAGCCTGATGGAAGTTTGCACATTCGCCCAATTTCTGGGTGGTTGCTCTGGTTTGCTGCCACATTCTAAACATTTGCAGCTTATTTGGAATCGCCATTGAACGCACACGGTTACAGAGGCAGTGATGTCTCTGTAATAGGAGTGTCTGGATAGGACGTACTTTAGAGGATTTTTGTGAACTTAAATAGACAGAGTGGGGTTAGTCTGCTGTTTGCTGGGTGGGCTACATGGCCAGAGAGGGGTCAGCGTCTTCTTCCCTGAGGGAGATACGTTGACAGAGTTGGGTTAGTTGCTCTTACCTGTGTCAGTCACGCAGATACAGGAGGGTCAGCCTGCCATTCCCTGGGCGAATTTCTTTCACAGAGTGGTGACAGATGAAAATATCTGTTGGTTGCCAATGCAAGAGGATACTGTCTTTTTCTGTGCGTTTTCAGTGGGGCATGCTCAGCATTGAAATATCTGTTTTTGCACAAGCAGAGTTTGATTGCCATTCATACTGAGCAACGCTAATAAAGAAAACACGTTTTCGAATTCCTGTGATCAGGTGTTTCAGGAATTGCACATATGGACGAGAAATCTGGCTTTTAACGTGGCGCCGTGGCTTCGCTGGTGAAAGCACCTCCCATCACACGGGTGCCTGCTCATTGTATTGAAAGCTCGTTATTTCTCGCAAATATTGTGTTGCTGATTGAGAAACTCAGTGTCCTGTTTGAATTTCGGTAAGTTCTGATTTCGCGTTCCTGCTCCATTTTCCTGGTTTAAATCCAGTAGTGTATGTTGCTCTTTTTAACTACTATTTTAACCTGGAGATTCTTCCCGCAGTTCCACAAGCACTTCTGCTTCTCATCCTCTTATTCTCATTCCTTCATTCCCAGTTTGGTGGAAATTGAGTGGTGAGGCAGGAGATACAGCAGAATTCCCGGGAAATGTTGTGGTAATGGCACTGACACCACGACATGATCACCCTCATTCTTGCTGTCACCATTTATTCGTTGTACACCAACAGTAAATGCATCCTTGTTCTTCTTCAGCTATCGTGTAATTACTTTCTTTTTTCTGTTGGATAAGGAATTCAACTTTAACTTCGAAAGGGTCTTTAAATTTTGAGGAAGAAATGTCTCCTTGCCTCAGGTCGAAGTGAAAGATGCATTATCCAGAGAATGTGAGACTACTTCGACCGATTCTCAGCAGTTCGAATCTCAAACTGTCTCTGAATGTCTAGGCTTTTCAAAGAACAGAAATGCGAAATGAGGGATATGGACAGCTAGAGTGTCAGAGAATGTGAAAAATGCCCAGTAGGATACAGAGAGAAATATAGAAAAAGAGAGACACATATTGAGGTAGACACTGAAAGAAACAATTCTCCATTCGAAGTGACTGCTAAATAACAGAAAGCAAAAGGAAATGTAGCCATTAAAACATAGCCTTCCACCAGCTCAGGAAAATGAAAGTGGCATGATAACTGATTACTCCTTTTAAGATTGTAAATTCGACGTTTGTAAGCTCAAGAGTGATTTTGATAAATGTCCTGATTCGACAGGTAAAATTATCATTTTCCCAGCAGTATAATCTGGACATCTATAACTAACCTGCTTCTGTCACTCTAAAAAAAATCTGTTTCTCTCTGCAGATGTTGCCAAGTGTAGCGGGTTTCTCTATCAATTCTCGTTTTTAGTTCAGATTTCCAAAACCTACATCTTTTTGATTTTTGATAACCTGGCACAAAACCAAGCATACCAGGATCGGACCAGTGGTGAGAAATACTGTTACCATGATATATTTGCACAATAAAACATTCATTCCCTGCTCTTGCACTTATTCTCAATGAAATGGCTTTTCCCTTTCATTTCTGATCAGTTTCACTGCAGATTGTTTTCTACTCGTCTTCAAGTTTTGCAGAATGGAAAATCCCATTTGGCCCATGGTGCAGTCTGGTTTAAAGACATTCATCTATTCTATTCCCAGTTTCCAGCTTTGGTCCATAACCTTATGTGTTCTGATGTTTCCAGTGCAAATGGCAGTGAGGTTCTCACTTTGATCTTAGATGACACAACAATGGGATTGAAGTTTGACATAGTCACATTGTGTTATTACCCACGTCGTGTCTTCCACAGAAAGAGACACACAAGAGTGGCAGAGTTCTCAGGATTTGACCAGCTCCTTGTGCTTCACTTCAGCTGTCCACTCCAACATGCAAGTTCAACCGCTAAAAGACAGATTTTGGTTAAACCAAAGCCAGTTCGACAGACAATGAGAGACGTTGCTTTGAGCTAGAATTTAAAGTGGACGAAAGAAACTGTGAATTAGAAAACCCATTTCCTTCCGTTCCTGACAGACAACAGGAATGGACGAACATGCTGCATCCTCGCGATTTTAAATGCGAACCGACAATTCCCTAACTCGACGTAAAAGGCGTGTTACCAATTCCGTCACTGACCCAAAAACCAGGTTTGGCTGTGACAGTTTGTCTATATCTAATGTAAACGCCCACATCATGGAAACAGCAATCACAAGGTGAGAAATCAGCAAATATAATCACCGTCACTGTTTCACTTGGAATTCCACACTCTGTGAACCGTTACCTGTCGCTGTACTTTCATATTTGAAGTTTTTTACATTCCAGACCATGAACTAATTCAGCAAGAAACCACTGGTCATTTCGACCCCGTCATCCGGAATGATGCGAGTTGAACGATGCCTTTCTTGTGGCCGACACATCACCACAGCTCAAAACGAGCTCGTGTTAGCATCAGTCTTTACTTAACTTGCTGCAGTATATCTGCTGAACAACTTCAGATTATCACAGCATTGCCTTCTTCAAATTGAAACCAAGGGCGATATTATGAACCGACTTGGAAACTTGGAGAGAGAAAAGCTGCTGAGAAGACGATTATGACGTGAAGAGCAGGCACAGGCGTTTGTACAGGTCAGGTCCCAAATGCTATTGCAGTATCAATGGACATCCCTGCATACGAGTCTGAGTTTATATTGCCCAGAACAGGCTTTAATTCCCAGTCAGGAAGTGAAGATTTAAGTCTCTTCTTGTGAATTATCCGAATGAAAACTAAATCCTGGTTGCACACAGAACACACACACGGAACCTGCCAGAGCAATTCAGTCATCGATCAGCATCTGTCTGGAAGGACAATGGCAGCAAATACAAGCGAAAGCTATCACCGCAATTATCCCTCCAAGGATCTCGCGTTTCCCAGTTGAAAATATCTAGCTGTTCCTTCAATGTCACAAGGTCTAAATCCTTACCTCGTGGCATCATACCTGTACCCCGCTACTGAGGACATCCAGGGTTCTGCGGAGTAACTCAAAATCTCAATCTCTCGGGTAATTAGGGATTGACGGTGCATCACATCCCATTGAGGCATCACTTTATCCCAATAATGCGTTTCCTAAAGCTGCAGTTTCTAAGGAAAAACTTGCAAGCAGTTCGGAATAAGTTGAGAAGTGGAACGGACGAGGGGAAAATATGAAAGGCAATGATGATTGGGAGGCATGAGACAGCAAGTGAGTGAGGAGCTGGCGTTGCAACGTTCAATGTCAGTGTCAGTATTTACTGACCACTATTCACTCTGATTCACACACCACGCCTTAACAATTCACCACAATGAGACCATTCCTCTTAGTGTGAGTTTCCCTTTGCGGATATTAATACGGTTAAAGGTGTTCTAGACGATGGACAGATCTTCGTTATCCTGTCAGTTTAAACAGTCTAAATTATAAGTTTGAAACAAAAACAATAAGAAATTGCCTCTTCCTGTGCATTTTCAGTGGAGAATATCCAGCTTTGAAATCTGCTGCATAAACGGAGGTTGTTTTAAATTTTCTCCGAGTAACTGTGAAACACACAAAAATGAATCCGAGTTCCTGTGTTCGAATAGTCAAGTAAATGCACGCATGGTTTTGAATCGTTGAGCTTGGGCAGTCCCTCAGCCTTAGTTCGTGAAAGTTCCTGTGAATATGGGATCAAATCCTGACATCTCAATGTTTATAGGTCTTTCATGATAAACAGAGTTCCCGTCTTCACCTGTGGTTCCGGTCGTGGTGCGAATTCAAATCAATGACTGGATCGAGGTGAAAGTTAAAAGACAGCTCCTTCGACACCTCTGCCACGCTGCCACACAAACACCCGCAACCACGTTTTTGAGGATGAGTGTTTCAGCATCGCCTCACTTCAGGCACTTTAACACACGCCCTTTCAATGGCGTACTTGGTGCAAGTTCGATAATATGTATGAGGATGTTGCAAGGCTTACAGTGTTAGGATTGCGGCGTAAAGCTGAATAGGATATGATAATTTTCCCTGGAGCTTGAGGGCTGAGGGCTGGGCTTACAGAGGTTTGTATAAATATGAGGGAGACTGCAGAGTAAATGGTCAATCAATATTTCTTCCCAAGACAGGCATGTTCAAAACAAGGGAACACAGGTTTAAGGGGAGAGTGGTAAAATTTAAAAGGGATCTGAAGGACATTTTTTTTTCACACAGAATGTTTTGCGTGTTTGGAATGAATTGTCAGATTTAGTGGTGGAATCTGGTACACTCTCAACATTTCAAAGGCATATGAATCTTTATACTGACAGGAATGTTGAAAAAGAATAAACGTGAAAATTTGGCAAATAGAGTGTTTGAGATGCTGCAGTGGCGATCAACAGTGTGAATAGGCATTCATCACTAAGTCAGTGCGTTGCGGTAGTTTTCTGGAAGATGGTTAGATAAGATTCCCTACAGTATAGAAACAGGTCCTTCCGTGCAACTGGTCCACACCGACCCGACAAAGAGTAACTCACCCAAATGGTGCTTTCAACGTACTGGCGCCTTAGTGCACCAATACGTCCAGGAAAGTGCTCAAGTTACATGAATCAGAACTGACTAACAATGAACCATGAAAAGTGAAGATTACCAGTTACAGTCTCGATTAGATGAGGTTAACAATTGGGCTGATGTCTCCACCGGATCGAGAGGACCAATCACCAGCCTCTCTCATCAGGACAGAAATTAAGGAAATTAGGGAAAAGTAACCAAGTTTCATATCGAAATTTCCCTCCTTTTCGCAACAACAACAGAAAACTGCGAGCACATTCAATGTAGAACCAAATTTCACATCAACAGGGAAATAAATATCTCCAGACACTTTCAGAAAAACGGTGAAAAAACAAAATTGTCTGGAATATGAAAGATTGTCGCAGCCTGTTTTTGAGTCGTATATTATGCTGGTGGCCTTTCGATCTGGAGGGGAACGTGACAACTACAGCAGAAGGGGAAAACATGGGCACTGACATGTTGGTTGTTTTCTGCTGTGCCACATCACAGCCGGGTTAGAAGAAATGACTGCTTTTTTTCTGATCAACTTTAACAAAACTCATCCCTGCAAAACATTGCCAGCTTAATGCATTAGCACACGTGGCCGCGCAGGGATGCAAACACAAGCCTCCTTAAGAAGTGGAATCTGAAATCAGTGTCTCAGGTTGCTCAGCCACGCGAGCACACTGGCCAAAACCGGAAACCCAAGAGCATGTACCTGATGATACCCTGCAGCATACTCACAACAACGGCACCATTTCTGCAGAATAAGCGGTGGGAAGGAATTGCTATGTCTGAGCGGTCGTGCTTGTTGTACTCATCAGCAAATCTGGCTTTGAATTTGCTAGCCCATACCTGCTACCATGCTGAAACGGAATGCAATTCCGATTAGTCGCTGTATGAAACTTTGTTCATTTTCTCTCCTCAGATAAAGTGATCACTGGAGAAAACAAGAAAACAAAATACATACTGTGTCATTCGGCAGCCTGTCTGTGATTTCCTCATTTTCAGTTACAACATGGCTTTGACTTCAGGCCACACGGTAATATTAGTAACAGTATGAGAACAAGAGTCGATAGTTCATCTGTGTGTGCAAATCTTTTCATTTCTGTTGTTGACTGAACGAACTGTATCCGTGTCTGCTGCTTCGAAACTCGAATATGTGAACTGCTCCAAACTATGATTGAGGATTCCTGGTTTTGGTTGACACACGTTGAGAAACGCCAGACAGCGTTCAAATGAAGCTTTCAGAGCACATTTTCGGATGCATTTGACAGAGACTAACATCATGAATCCAGTGTTCGCTGTGACAGAAGGAAATGAATGCTCTCCTTGCGACTGATCCAGGCCACCTTCGCATGTCAAGCAAATGCGGTACTGTTGTTACAGAAAGGATCAGTGCCCGGTAACTGTGTCCTTAAAGTGGACATTATTGAAAAAAATAAAGAATAACATGTTGAAATATCCAGGAAATATTGGCTGAAAAGGCGCAGACAATTTTCCCTGCAGCGCCAAGACAGAGGAACATATGTAACGGCACTCTTAAACAGGATGGTCAGCAGTGATATAGACATCGCCACATATGAAGGACCACTGCAAATAGAAATTTGAAAATGAATTTCACGCAGCAGGTATTCGGAATTATATTCTTTTCACCGCTACGGTAGTATTGGGCGAGTAAATTCAAAACAAGGTTTGCTGATAAGAATGTAATAAAACCCCATCGATCATGATATGAAAGACTGCCGTCCGTAAAGAGAAAACAACAATGTTTCTTCTAAGCTTTGTACTGGGCGACTTTCGCACAAACTGATACTGCTTCTCCCCAGAAAGTATCAGGGCCCGCGGCATGCACTCTTAGAAATGGTGACCATCAGTGCTGGAAACATCCCTGCATATTCAGAACAAGGAAGAATACATATCGAATAAACGCATAGATGGCAATTAATTGGACTTGTATTCCCTTTCACCACAACAGCTAGAATCTTCGGGGATATACAGAGTAAGGTTTACTGACCAGGTCAGAAAGCCATTACCTCCACATATCTTGACACACAAGCCTATCTTTCTTTCTGTTCGTTTTTTTTTTGAAGCGTCGATCCTTTCCGTCGGAGATGAAGAGGATTACTGCTCCCCCGCAGGATCACAGTGGGGCCAGAGACGCAATCGAGCTGCTCAGAACAGTTCGTGTTTGCCGAGAATCATTGAAACTGAGATTGATGAGACGTAGACATGGTGTAACAGCTGCTAACACATGTGGAGGGTTTTGCGACGGATTAGGACCCACTCTGGGGAAAAGACTGCATCCTAAGACTGGTTAGTAACTGTTCAGGGAGAGGACTGGAGAATGGGGTTAAGAATGATATAAGCCAGAATCGAATGGCGGAGCAATTTCATTTGTTGATTCTGAAACAGAAGATGAGAGTGATCCTGGACCAATCAGCTCTCCCATTTTCTGGGAATATTTGACTTACCCGTTCGATGAGATCACGTCTGTCCCACACTGAAATCTTAGAATCCTTCTCCACCCCCACCCTCGTTACTGGCAATAAACTGTTAATTACATAAACTTATATGAACACACAACAAGAACATTTGCATAACGTTCAGGAAGAGTTCCGTTCCGTTCCATCAGCATATTCTGAATCAGTTAATTTTTGTACAGGACCCATGAGACATTAAGCCGTCTCTGTCAGACAACTAACAAATGACCATTCGCGTTCTGTGTCTTTGAACAGTTTGGTTGGTGCACGGATGTAGTGGAATCTCACGTTTTGAAATGGACATCATTCATAGTATTTTCAGCTGCACTGGTAAAGTTGTCTCTGGCGCTTCCAGTAAAGTGCAGACACTTTTCACTCAGAAACCGACATGTGATCAAAGCAGGAGGACATATGTGTCAACGAAAGCAACAAGAATGCTCCACCAGCGTTGGCTTGCAATTCTGTATGTGGAACGAAGAGCTGGAACTCTATTAAACAGCGAAAACGACTGTTATGGGGCTTGGACGCACGACTCTCTGATTAAACACATCACATTGCACCGAACTGAGATATCCAGGGTTGGCACACGATGCATTAGTTTGTTATTTCATTCTGAGCAGAATTCACCTGGCACAGCAATTTGCAAAGATCCAGCTCATTTCTCCCAATCACAAATAACATCATTCACATCTTTCACTTTTGTTATTTCTTCAAAACATTACAATCTCTCTAACACTTGTCCCGGCATTTAAGATTCAACCCGAATATTTTCATATGAAGTGATTTCCAGTCACTCTGGCAGACAGTAAATCAGTCGAAAAATTACCAAAAGAAACCCAACCATTTCTGTATACGGTGTTGGGAATTTCCCATCTG